>NC_080625.1:401700-452137 GCF_027887145.1 Ammospiza caudacuta | reverse complement strand
GGACCCCGAAAATTGGGGGGGTGGGACCCCAAAAATTGGGGTGGGACCCCGAAATTGGGATGGGACCCCGAAAATTGGGGGGTGGGACCCCAAAAATTGGGGTGGGACCCCGAAATTGGGGAGTGGGACCCCGCCCCGAAAATTGGGGGGTGGGACCCCAAAAATTGGGGTGGGACCCCGAAAATTGGAGAGTGGGACCCAAAAATGGGAGTGGGACCCCAAAAATTGGGGTGGGACCCCAAAAATGGGAGTGGGACCCCGAAAATTGGGGTGGGACCCCGAAAATTGGGGGGTGGGACCCCAAAAATTGGGGGGTGGGACCTCAAAATTTGGGGTGGGACCCCGAAATTGGGGGGTGGGACCCTGAAAATTGGGGGGGTGGGACCCCGAAATTTGGGATTGGGACCCCAAAAACTGGGGTGGGACCCCAAAAATTGGGGTGGGACCCCGAAATTCGGGATTGGGACCCCAAAAATTGGGATTGGGAACCCAAAACTGGGGGTGAGACCCCGAAATCGGGGAGTGGGACCCTGAAATTTGGATTGGAAACCCAAATTTGGGAGGGGGACCCTGAAATTGGGGGTGGGAATCAAAATTTGGGGTTTGCGACCCCAAAATTGGGGGGGTGGGAATCAAGATTCGGGATTGGGACCCCAAAAATTGGGATTGGAAATGAAAATTTGGGGGTTGGGACCCCAAAACTTGGGATTGGGACCCCGAAATTGGGGGTGGGACCCCAAAATTGGGATTGGGACCCCAAAAATTGGGGGTGGGACCCCAAAATTGAGGGGTGGGACCCCAAAAACTGGGGGAGGACCCCAAAATTTGAGTTTGGGATGCGAGATTTGGGATTGGGACTCCAAAAATTGGGATTGGAAATGAAAATTTGGGGTTTGGGACCCCAAAAGTTTGGGGCGAGGGACAAAACATTGGGGGTCGGGACCCCCAAATTTGGGGTTGGGGGTTTTGGGGGCGTTCCTGGGTGGGGTTTGGGATGTTCTCGGGGTGTTTTGGGGATGGTTTTGGGATGATTATTGGGGTTTTTTTGGGGGTATTTTTGGGAAAGTTTTGGGATATTTTCAGGTTATTTTTGGGATGTTTTTGGGGTGATTTTTAAGATATTTTTAGGGTATTTTTGGGGTTCTATTCAGGCCGTTTTTAGGGTATTTTTGGGGCAATTTTCAGGGTATTTTGGGGATATTTTCAGGACATTTTGAGGGTGTTTTTAGGGTATTTTTGGGGTTCTATTCAGGCCGTTTTTAGGGTATTTTTGGGGCAATTTTCAGGGTATTTTGGGGGTATTTTGGGGATATTTTCAGGACATTTTTAGGGTATTTTTGGGGTTCTATTCAGGCCGTTTTTAGGGTATTTTTGGGGCGATTTTCAGGGTATTTTGGGGATATTTTCAGGACATTTTTAGGGTGTTTTTAGGGTGTTTTTGGGGTTCTATTCAGGCCATTTTTAGGGTGTTTTTGGGGCGATTTTCAGGGTATTTTGGGGGTATTTTGGGGATATTTTCAGGACATTTTTAGGGTGTTTTTAGGGTATTTTTGGGGCGATTTTCAGGGTATTTTGGGGATATTTTCAGGACATTTTTAGGGTGTTTTTAGGGTATTTTTGGGGTTCTATTCAGGCTATTTTTAGGGTATTTTTGGGGCGATTTTCAGGGTATTTTGGGGGTATTTTGGGGATATTTTGGGGATATTTTCAGGACATTTTTAGGGTGTTTTTGGGGTTCTATTCAGACCGTTTTTAGGGTATTTTTGGGGCAATTTTCAGGGTATTTTGGGGATATTTTCAGGACATTTTGAGGGTGTTTTTAGGGTATTTTTGGAGTTCTATTCAGGCCATTTTTAGGGTGTTTTTGGGGCGATTTTCAGGGTATTTTGGGGGTATTTTGGGGATATTTTCAGGACATTTTTAGGGTGTTTTTGGGGTTCTATTCAGGCCGTTTTTAGGGTGTTTTTTGGGGCGATTTTCAGGGTATTTTCAGGATATTTTCGGGATTTTTTCAGGACATTTTTAGGGTGTTTTTAGGGTGTTTTTGGGGCAATTTTCAGGGTATTTTGGGGCTATTTTGGGGATATTTTCAGGACATTTTTAGGGTGTTTTTGGGGTTCTATTCAGGACCGTTTTTAGGGTATTTTTGGGGCAATTTTCAGGGTATTTTGGGGATATTTTCAGGACATTTTTAGGGTGTTTTTAGGGTATTTTTGGGGCGATTTTCAGGGTATTTTCGGGATATTTTCAGGACATTTTTAGGGTGTTTTTAGGGTATTTTTGGGGCAATTTTCAGGGTATTTTCGGGATATTTTCAGGACATTTTTAGGGTGTTTTTAGGGTATTTTTGGGGTTCTATTCAGGCTATTTTTAGGGTATTTTTGGGGCGATTTTCAGGGTATTTTGGGGGTATTTTGGGGATATTTTCAGGACATTTTTAGGGTGTTTTTGGGGTTCTATTCAGGCAGTTTTTAGGGTGTTTTTGGGGCGATTTTCAGGGTATTTTGGGGCTATTTTGGGGATATTTTCAGGACATTTTTAGGGTGTTTTTAGGGTATTTTTGGGGCGATTTTCAGGGTATTTTCGGGATATTTTCAGGACATTTTTAGGGTGTTTTTAGGGTATTTTTGGGGTTCTATTCAGGCAGTTTTTAGGGTGTTTTTGGGGCGATTTTCAGGGTATTTTGGGGCTATTTTGGGGATATTTTCAGGACATTTTTAGGGTGTTTTTAGGGTATTTTTGGGGCGATTTTCAGGGTATTTTGGGGATATTTTCAGGACATTTTTAGGGTGTTTTTAGGGTATTTTTTGGGGGTTCTATTCAGGCTATTTTTAGGGTATTTTTGGGGCGATTTTCAGGGTATTTTGGGGGTATTTTGGGGATATTTTCAGGACATTTTTAGGGTGTTTTTGGGGTTCTATTCAGGCCGTTTTTAGGGTATTTTTGGGGTTCTATTCAGGCCGTTTTTAGGGTATTTTTGGGGCAATTTTCAGGGTATTTTGGGGATATTTTCAGGACATTTTTAGGGTGTTTTTAGGGTATTTTTGGAGTTCTATTCAGGCCATTTTTTAGGGTGTTTTTGGGGCGATTTTCAGGGTATTTTGGGGCTATTTTGGGGATATTTTCAGGACATTTTTAGGGTGTTTTTAGGGTATTTTTGGGGTTCTATTCAGGCCGTTTTTAGGGTGTTTTTGGGGCGATTTTCAGGGTATTTTGGGGCTATTTTGGGGATATTTTCGGGACATTTTTAGGGTGTTTTTAGGGTATTTTTTGGGGCGATTTTCAGGGTATTTTCAGGATATTTTCGGGATTTTTTCAGGACATTTTTAGGGTGTTTTTAGGGTGTTTTTGGGTCAATTTTCAGGGTATTTTGGGGGTATTTTGGGGATATTTTCAGGACATTTTTAGGGTGTTTTTGGGGTTCTATTCAGACCGTTTTTAGGGTATTTTTGGGGCGATTTTCAGGGTATTTTGGGGATATTTTCAGGACATTTTTAGGGTGTTTTTAGGGTATTTTTGGGGTTCTATTCAGGCCATTTTTAGGGTGTTTTTGGGGCGATTTTCAGGGTATTTTGGGGGTATTTTCGGGACATTTTTAGGGTGTTTTTAGGGTGTTTTTGGGGTCTCTAAAGGGGATTTTTTTCCCTTTCAGGTGTTCCTCCAGGACACGTTCGGGCTGAAGTCGCTCTGGGCCCGGGGGGCTCTCGGGGGCTGCTCCGTGCCCGGGGTCCCGCACACGGCCTGGCACAGCCACAGGGGCGTCTACGAGAAATGCATCCGCCCCCACCTCACCTGAAAATACCCTAAAATACCCTAAAATACCCTAAAAGGGATTTGTGGGGGATTTATGGGGTTTTTATTTGATTTTATTGGGCTTTATTGGGGTATTTATGGGCCTGGCACAGCCACAGGGGCGTCTACGAGAAATGCATCCGCCCCCACCTCACCTGAGAATCCCCAAAATCCCCTAAAAACACCCTAAAAGGGATTTGTGGGGCTTTACTGGGGTTTTATGGGGTTTTTATTTGATTTTATTGGGGTTTCTTGGGGTATTTATGGGCCTGGCACAGCCACAGGGGCGTCTACGAGGGATGGATCCGCCCCCATCTCACCGGAATGGGATTTTATTGAGATTTATAGGGAATTTATTGGGATTTATTGGGATTTATTGGGATTTATTGGGATTTATTGGGGTTTATTGGGGATTATTGGGATTTTATTGGGGTTTATTGGGGTTTATTGGGAACTATTGGGGTTTTATTGGGGTTTATTGGGGTTTATTGGGGTTTATTGGGGATTATTGGGGTTTTATTGGGTTTTATTGAGATTTATTGGTATTTTATTGGGGTTTTATTGGGATTTTATTGGGGTTTATTGGGGATTATTGGCGTTTTATTGGGGTTTTTTGGGGTTTTGTTGGGATTTTTGGGGTTTTATTGGGATTTTTTGGGGTTTATTGGTGTTTTATTGGGGTTTATTGGGGTTTTATTGGGATTTTATTGGGGTTTCATTTGAATTTATTGGGATTTACGGGGTTTTATTGGAGTTTTATTGGGATTTATTGGAATTTTATTCGGCTTTATTGGGGTTTTGGGGTCCCCCCCATTTTTGGGGTCATTTTTGGGGAATTTGGGTTTGTTTTGGGCTGGGGGGGGCGGGGCCGGTTCAGTATTGGGGGGCTCCATAGGGGGGAGGGGCTCCCCCACCCCGCCCCTCCCCCACCAACTCAGGGATTTGGGGGCCCCTCCCCCCCCCCCGACCTAAAAGGGGGCGGGGCCAATCTTGGGGGGCGGGGCCAAGGCCAATAAAGCACTTCCTCCCCCCCCGAAATGAGTCTGGGGGATTTTTGGGGGGTCCTGGGGGGATTTTGGGGGTCCTGAGTCAATTTTGGGGGGTCCCGAATGGATTTTGGGGGGTCCTGGGGGGATTTGGGGGTCCCGAATGGATTTGGGGGGTCCTGAGTCGATTTTGGGGGTCCCGGGGGGATTTGGGGGGTCCAAAATCGCCCCTCCCCCTTTCCCACCACAGCCCCACCCACTCCCACCCAAACCCCGCCCATTTCATGAGACCACGCCCCTTTTCAGTTCCAGGCTCTTTATTGGTTCAAATCCAACGTCAATCAAAGGGGGGAGGGGTTAAAGGGGAAATTTGGGGCAAAATTGGGGAAATTTTGGTCATTTTGGGTGAATTTTGACCATATGAGATCAATTTGGGGCAGTTGAGGGTGAATTTTGGCCATTTTTGGTCAATTTGGGGCAGTTTTGGATGAAATTTGACCAATTTGGATGAAATTTGGGTTGAACTGGAACCATTTTGGGTGAATTTGGGACAATTTTGGGTAAATCTGGGGCACTTTGGGACAGAAAATCAGGAGGAATTCGGGGCAGTTTTGGGTCATTCCGGGGGCCGCTTTTTTGGGATTTTGGGGGGATTTTTTTTTATTTTTTGGGGCATTTTTGGGGGGATTTATTTTTGGAATTTTTTGTGGATTTTTTTCGGGATTTTTTTCAGGATTTTTTGTGGATTTTTGGGGTATTTGTTTTTATTCTTTTGGGGAACTTTTTGTGGATTTTTTTCCGTGATTTTTTTGGGTGAGTTGTTTTGCGATTTTTCCCGGGATTTTTTGTGGGTTTTGGGGGGGATTTTTTTCGGAATTTTTTGTGGATTTTTTGGGGGATTTTTTTTGGAATTTTGGGTTCCTCACGGCGGGGGCAGGGCCAGCAATGGGGGGCAGCAGCTCGGGGAATTTCCTTTGATTTTTGGGGGATATTTTCGGGAACTTTTTGTGGCTATTTTTTGGGAGACTTTGGGGGATTTTTTGGGGGGGATTTTTGAGGATTTTTTCCGGGAATTTTCGGGGATTTTTTTTGGGATTTTTTGGGGGGATTTTTTTGGGATTTTTTGAGCATTTTTGGGGCATTCTTTTTGGGGATGTTTCCGTGGATTTTGGGGCGCTCACGGCGGCGGCAGCTCGGGGAATATTTTGGGAATTTTTCAGGATTTTCAGGGCACTTTTCCGGGATGATTTTTGGGGATGTTTCCGTGGATTTTGGGGTGCTCACGGCGGCGGCAGCGCCAGCAGGGGCGGCAGCAGCTCAGGGGATATTTTGTGAATTTTTCGGGGGATTTTTCAGGATTTTCAGGGCACTTTTCCAGGATGATTTTGGGGGTGTTTCCGTGGATTTTGGGGCGCTCACGGCGGCAGCAGCTCGGGGAATATTTTGTGAATTTTTTGGGGATTTTTCAGGATTTTCAGGGCACTTTTCCAGGATGATTTTGGGGGTATTTCCGTGGATTTTGGGGCGCTCACGGCGGCAGCAGCTCGGGGAATATTTTGTGAATTTTTTGGGGATTTTTCAGGATTTTCGGGGCACTTTCCCGGGATGATTTTGGGGGTGTTTCCGTGGATTTCGGGGCGCTCACGGCGGCGGCAGCGCCAGCAGCGGCGGCAGCAGCTCGGGGGGGTCCCCGCGCCCCCCGCCCGCCTCGGCCGAGTGTTTGCACTTCTCGGAGCCGCACTGGCACGGGAAATATTTGCTCTTGATGTCCCAGAACCGATCCCCGTAGTCAAACCTGCAGTTGGGGACACAGAAAATTCGGGGTCACCCCAAATTCGGAACCCGGCCCCCATTCTGGGGGGGCCCGGGGTGGTGTCAGCTGGAGAGAAATCGGCCCCAAATGTCCCTGGATTTCCCCTAAACCTGCCTGGATTGGCCTTGAATGGCCCGAAATTGGCCCGAAATGTCCTGAAATGTCCCTAAAATGGCCCAAAATGGCCCTAAATTGGTCACAGATGTCCCCAAACGCCCCAAAATTGTACCTCAATATCCTTTAATTACCCTAAATTGTCCTTAAACGGCCCTAAGTGTCCCAAAAGTGCTGACCAAAGTAATTCCCTATAAAACCCCAATAAATCCCAATAAACCCCAATAAATCCCAATAAACCCCAATAAATTCCTATAAAACACCAGTAAGTCCCTCTAAACTCCCAATAAACCCCAATAAATCCCAATAAAACCCTAATAAATCCCAATAAATCCGTATAACACCCTATAAAACCCCAATAAATCCCAATAAATCTGTATAACACCCTATAAAACCCCAATAAATCCCAAGAAACCCCAATAAAACCACAGTAAACCCCAAAATACCCCAATAAACCCCTATAAATCAATATAAAACCCCAATAAATTAATGTAAAACCCCAATAAATCAATACAAAACCCCAATATATCAATATAAAACCCCAATAAATCCATATCAAACCCCAATAAATTCATATAAAACCCCAATATTTAAATACAAAACCCCAATAAATCAATATAAAACCCCAATAAATCCATATAAAACTCCAATATATCAATAAAAAACCCCAATAAACCAATATAAATCAATATGAAACTCCAATAAATCCCTACCAAACCCCAATAAAACACTATAGATCAATATCAAACCCCAATAAATCAGTATAAAACCCCAATAAATCAATATAAAACCCTATCAAACCCCAATAAATCAATATAAAACCCCAATAAGTCAGTATCAAACCCCAATAAATCACCATAAATCGATATAAATCAGTATCAAACCCCACCCCAGCTCCTCGCCGGGCCGGATGTGGCGGCTGCTGAAGAAGGCGATGCGGGGGAAGCGCAGGTCCTGGTGCAGCATGAACACCATGGGCCCCAATAAATCAATACAAAACCCCAATCAATCGCTATCAAACCCCAATCAATCGCTATAAATCAATATAAATCGCTATAAATCAGTATCAATCCCACCCCAGCTCCTCGCCGGGCCGGATGTGGCGGCTGCTGAAGAAGGCGATGCGGGGGAAGCGCAGGTCCTGGTGTAACATGAACACCATGGGCCCCAATCAATCGCTATCAAACCCCAATCAATCGCTATCAAACCCCAATCAATCGCTATCAAAATCAATATAAATCGATATAAATCAGTATCAATCCCACCCCAGCTCCTCGCCGGGCCGGATGTGGCGGCTGCTGAAGAAGGCGATGCGGGGGAAGCGCAGGTCCTGGTGTAACATGAACACCCGCACGGGGATGATGTTGGGGTCGCACAGGTGGTTGATGAAGCGGCTGACGTTGCCATAGTAACGGGCGTCGATGCAGTAAACCTCGCCGTCCTGTCGCGACAGGGGCGGGGCCGCAGAGGGGGCGGGGTCACCGAGCGGGGCCACGCCCACCGCTGGGCGGGGCGGGGCCGGCGGTTTCGGTTTTGGGGTGGGTTTGGGGGATTTTGGGGTTTTCTCGGTGCTCTAATGGGGTCTCGCTGCACATCTGGGGACCCTCGGCACCTTTAGGGACGCCCCGAAAATTTCTGGGAGCCCCAAAAGGGGCAGGAGCTCCATTGGGTGAATGGGGCAGACCCGGTGTCCCAAATTTTGGGGTCATTTCTGAACTTTTGGGGTCCCCTCACCTGCACATCTGGGGACCCTCAGCACCTTTAGGGACACCCCAAAAATCTCTGGGACCCCCAAAATCTTTGGGACCCAAAAAAAATTCCTGGGACCCCTTAAATGGGATTAAACCCCCATTGGGGTGAATGGGGTAAACCCGGTGTCCCAAATTTTGGGGTGACTCCCAAAATTTTTGGGGTCTTTCTATTCGCACCAGGGGAGTCTCGGCACCTTTAGGGACACCCCCCAAAAGATCCCTGAGACCCTCCAAAAATTCTGGAGCCCCCCAAAAAAATCCCCGGGACCCCTTAAATGGGATCCAACCCCCACTGGGGTGAATGGGGCAGACCCGGCGTCCCAAATTTTGGGGTTGTCCCAAATTTCGGCGTCACCCCAAATTCTGGGGTCCCCAGAGCCCCGACCTTGTTGTCCAGGTCGAACAGGTACGAGTCGTCCTCCCTCACGTCGGCCTCGGCGTCCGAGATCAGCTCCCCCACGTACCTGGGGCGAGAAACGCTCGATTTGGGCACCCCAAAAATGGCCAAAATCCTTTAAAATACAAAATTCCCTAAAAAAACCCCTAAAATGCTTCCAAAAAAAAAAAAAAAAAAATTTCATCTAGGTCCCCCTTAAAATCCTCAGCGAAATATCTAAAACCCACCCCAAAATCACTAAAACCCTCAAGGAACCCTAAAATTCCCCAAAATCCCCTTAAAATTAAATAAATAAATAAATAAATAAATAAAATGCCCCCAAAAACCCCTAAAATCCCCCAAAACCCCTCAGATCCCCCAAACCCCTCAGATCCCCCATTCTGGGATTTTCCCTCCCCATTTTTGGGGTTTTCCCCCCATTTTTAGGGTTTTCCCCCCGTTTTTGGGGTCCCCTTTTCCTATTTTGGGAGTTTCCCTCTCCTTTTTTTGGGGTATTTCCACATTTCTTTAAGGATTTTTCCTCCCCATTTTTGGGATTTTTCTCCCAAATTTTGTTATTTCCCTCCCCGTTTTTGGGCTGTTTTCCCCCGTTTTTGGGATTTTTTCCCCCATTTTTGGGATTTTTTCCCTCCCCGGTTTTGGGATTTTTCCTGCCCATTTTGGGGTGCTTTTGCCCCATTTTTGGGGTGATTTTGGGGCGTTTTGGGGCCCTCACTCGCAGATGAAGGTCCCCGGAGGAATCGCCTGCAGCGCCCGAACCCCCCAGCCCATCTTGGCCGTTCGGTACAGCTGGAGCCGGACCCTGGAAATGGGGAAAAAAACGGAATTTTGGGAAAAATGGGGGAAAAAATGGGGATTTTGAGGGAGGGGGAAAAAGGGGATTTGGGAGGTGAATAGGAAATCTGGTTGGAGAAAAGGGATAATGGGGGGAAAAAGGGATTTTAGGGGAAAAAATGGGAGTTTTGGGGAGAAAAACGGAGGAAAATTGGGAATTTTGGGGGGAAAATGGGATTGTTTTTTGGGGGCGAAAAAAAGGGGAATAATGGGAATTTTAGGGGGAAAAAGGAAGAATTTTGGGGTCCAGTATTTGGGGTTTTTAGGGTGCAGAATTTGGGGATTTTGGGGTTTTTGAGCCCAGGATTCAGGATTTTGGGGTTTTTGGGTGCAGGATTTGAGATTTTGGGTTTTTGCAGTCCAGGATTTGGGATTTTGGGGTTTTTAGGGTTTTTGTGGCCAAGGATTCGGGATTTTGGGTTTTTTTGGGTGCAGGATTTGGGATTTTGGGGTTTTTGGGTGCAGGATTTGGGGATTTGGGGGTTTTTGAGCCCAGGATTCAGGATTTTGGGGTTTTGGGGTGCAGGATTGGGGATTTTGGGGTTTTTGGGTGCAGAATTTCAGGATTTTGGGGTATTTTGGGGCCCAGGATTCAGGATTTGGGGGTTTTTAGGGTTTTGGAGGTACAGAATTTAGGGATTTTGGGGATTTAGGATATTTTTGGGTCTCACTTGATGCCGCTCTGCACCACGCGGTTCTTGCAGCTCCTCCAGCACGTGCAGGCCTGGTTGCACTCGAAGATCAGGGGGGGCTCGATTTTATTGAACTCCTGCAGCAGCCGCCCGTCCTGGGAGGGGGAAAAGGGACTCTGGAAATGCCCAAAAATACCCCAAAACAGCCCAAAAATACCCTTAAAAATATCCCCAAAATACCCCAAAAACACCCCCAGAACCACCCCAAAAATATCCTTAAAAACACTCCAAAAGGACCCCAAAATACATTTTAAAATATCCCCAAAATAACCCAAAAACACCCCCAGAACCATCCCAAAAATATCCTTAAAAACACCCCAAAAGGACCCCAAAATACATTTTAAAATACCCCAAAACAGCCCAAAAATACCCTTAAAATACACCAAAAATACCCCAAAAATGGCCCAAAGCAACCCAAAAATACACTTAAAAAACCACTCAAAAATACACTTTAAAGTACCCCCAAAATAGCCCAAAAACATCCTTAAAACCACCCCAAAAACAGACTTAAAAACACCCCAAAAACAGACTTAAAAACACCCCAAGAAGGAAATACTGAGGAGATTTTTGGATTATTTTTGGGTGGTTTTGAGGGAATTTTGGGGATATTTTGAGGATGTTTTTGGGACATTTTTGAGGATATTCTGGGGTGTTTTTGGCTATTTTTGGGGTATTTTGGGGGATATTTTGAGGGATTTTTGGGGATTTTTTTTTTTTTTTTAATTTTTGGGATATTTTTGGGGATATTTTGGGGATTTTTTTTGGGATATTTTTAGGGGTTTTGGGGGGATATTTTTGGGGTATTTTTGGGACATTTTTGGGGATATTTTGGGGATTTTTTTTGGGTATTTTTAGGGATATTTAGGGGGATATTTTGAGGATATTTTGGGGATATTTTGAGGATATTTTTGGGGATATTTTCAGGATATTTTGGGGATATTTTCAGGATATTTTGGGGATATTTTTTGGGTATTTTTAGGGATATTTAGGGGGATATTTTGAGGATATTTTGGGGATATTTTGGGGATGTTTCGAGGATATTTTTGGGATATTTTGGGGATATTTTGGGGATATTTTGAGGATACTTTGAGGATATTTTTAGGATGTTTTGGGGATATTTTTGGGTATTTTTCTGGAATTTCTCCCCTCTCACCTTGTCGTACCAGCAGCGGATGCTGAGCTGCCCGCAGAGGCAGTTGGAGGACGAGCAATCGTCCTGGCAGGTGCAGTGCTGAAAAATCAGCCCAGATGAACTCAGAATTCACACCAAATTAACCCAAACTTACACAGGAGTGTCCAAATACACAAAGTGAATCCGACACTCAACCAAAATCCACAAAACTTACACCAAAATACAGGAAATTACACCAAAATGATACCAAAATTACACAAAACCAACCCCAAATTTACCCCAAATTAACCCAAAATCCACAAAATTCCCCCCAAATGCCTCAAATCTCTTCCCAGTTCGTCCCAGTCCATCCCAGTCCCCCAAATCCCATTTTCCCATTAATTTTACCCCCATTTTTTCCCAGTTCGTCCCAGTCCATCCCAGTCCCCCAAATCCCATTTTTACCCCAATTTTACCCCCAAAAATCCCATTTTTCCACCAACTTTTCCCATTTTTTCGCCGTTTTCCCCCGTTTCTTTACCCCAAACCCCTCCCAGTCCCTCCCAGTCCCCACAAATCCCTGGTTCCCATTAATTTTACCCTCAAAATTCCCATTTTTTTCACCAATTTTTCACCGTTTTTTCCCATTTTTTCACCATTTTCCCAATTTTTTCTCCCAGTCCCCCCCAGATCTCCATTTCCCATTAATTTTACCGACAAAATAAAATTTTAATTTATTTTTCACCCCCAAAAATGCCATTTTTTCACTGGATTTCCCCATTTTTTCACCGATTTTCCCCGTTTTTTTGCCGTTTTTCCCCATTTTTTCACCGATTTTCCCCATTTTTTCACCGGATTTCCCCATTTTTTCACCGATTTTCCCTGTTTTTTTGCCGTTTTTCCCCATTTTTTCACCGATTTTCCTCATTTTTTCACCGATTTTCCCCGTTTTTTCGCCGTTTTTCCCCATTTTTTCGCCGTTTTTCCCTGGCAGCACCTGCAGGTGGGTGATGTTGTGGTCGATGTTCATGGTGGAGGTCTCGCAGTTCTCGGCGATGTATTTGTAGTCCTGGGGACACGGCTCCTCGTCCACGCCGTTCACGCAGGGGATGGGGACGTTCTCGTGGCCCCTGGCCACGTCCCTGGGGGAAAAAAGGGGGAAAACCAAAATCAGGAATAAAATCTGGACAGGAATGCAAAAAACCCCGTGAAAATCCGGCCGGAAATGGGAAAATTGCAAAAAAAAAATCCACCCAAAATTGGGAAAAAAATCCACCCAGAAATGGCAAAAATTCACCCAGAAATGGCAAAAAATCCCGTGAAAATCTGGCCAGAAATGGGAAAATTGCAAAAAAAATCCACCCAGAAATGGCAAAAATAAAAAAAATCAGGAAAAAATCCCTGAAACGAAAACCCCCAAATTAATGCAAATAAGCCCAAATTAACCCTTCAAAGCCCGTTCCCAGCTGCTGACCTCGGTGTGCAGGGCGCGCCCGCCGCCCCCAGGCCCAGTTTGGGACACAAAAACCCCAAATAAACCCCAAATTACCCCAAATAAACCCCAAATAAACCCAAATTACCCCAAATTACCCCAAATTAACCTCACATTAACCCAAATTATCCCAAACGAACCGGTTCGCACCTGCTGACGATGCGCTCGGTGTGCAGCGCCTGGCCCGCCGCCCCCAGGCGCAGTTTGGGACACAAAAACCCCAAATAAACCCCAAATAAACCCAAATTACCCCAAATTACCCCAAATTAACCCAAATAAACCCAAATTAGCCGAAATTAACCCGTTCGCACCTGCTGACGATGCGCTCGGTGTGCAGCGCCCGGCCCGCCGCCCCCAGGCCCAGTTTGGGACACAAAAACCCCAAATAAACCCCAAATTACCCCAAATAAACCCCAAATAAACCCAAATTACCCCAAATTACCCTCACATTAACCCAAATAAACCCAAATTAGCCGAAATTAACCCGTTCGCACCTGCTGACGATGCGCTCGGTGTGCAGGGCCCGGCCCGCCGCCCCCAGGCGCAGTTTCCGGTTCAGCTGCAGCGCCACCCACACCTCGGAGCGCTCCGGGGTCAGGTCCAGGGGGGAATCGCCCTCCTTGTTCCGCACCTCGGGGTCCGCCCCGCGCGACAGGAACAGGCTGGGGGGCAGCGGGGGCTCAGGGACCCCTCCCCGAATTCCGGGACCCCTCCCCGAATTCGTGGGAACCCCAAAATCCACACAAATTCAACCGTGAATTCTCGGGATCCCCCCCCTGCCCTTCAATGGATTCGCCCCATAGGATCCCCTATGGACCCCAAATTGGGGAGGGGGGCTCAGGGACCACCTGAGACCCCTCCCCAAATTGTAGACCCCTCCCCAAATTCATGGGAGATTCCAATTCCTGAGATCCCTCGTCAAGTCCCGGGACCCCTCCCCAAATTCATGAGACCCCCACAAATCCACCCAAATTCACCCCAAATTCCGGGGATCCCCCCCTGCCCTTCAATGGATTCTCCCCGTGGGATCCCCTACGGAGCTTTCCAGGGACCCCAAACCGGGGAGGGGGCTCAGGGACCATCTGAGACCCCTCCCCAATTTCCGAGGCCCTTCCCCAATTTCCGAGGCCCTTCCCCAATTTCTGAGACCCCTCCCCAAATTCATGGGACCCCCCTGGGACCCCCCAATTCAACCCAAATTCCAGGGACCCCCCCCCTCGTTTAATGGATTCTCCCCATGGGATCCTCTATGGAGCGTTCCAGGGACTCCCCTGAAGCCCCCAGACCCAATTCCCTCTATTGACACAACTGTGTCCCCTGACCCTGTAACCCCTCAGAAGCCCCCAGACCCAATTCCCTCACCTGACACAATCACATCCCTGTGTCTCCCTGACCCCTGTAACCCCTCAGAAGCCCCCAGACCCAATTCCCTCACCTGACACGACCGTGTCCTCCTGTCCTGACTCCCCCAAACCCTGTGAGCCCCCTGAGGCCCCCAGACCCAATTCCGTCTATTGACACAACTGTGTCCCCTGACCCTGTAACCCCTCAGAAGCCCCCAGACCCAATTCCCTCTATTGACACAACTGTGTCCCTGTGTCCCCTGACCCCTGTAACCCCTCAGAAGCCCCCAGACCCATTTCCCTCACCTGACACAATCACATCCCTGTCTCCCTGATCCCTGTGACTTCCCTGAAGCCCCCAGACCCAATTCCCTCACCTGACACTACTGCGTCCCTGTGCCCCCAGACCCCCGTTCCCTGACCCCTGTGACTCCCCTGAAGCCCCCAGACCCCTGTGACCCCTCAGAAGCCCCCAGCCCCAATTCCCTCACCTGACGCAGTCGTGGTAGCTCTCGCGGGCAGCGATGTGCAGCGGGGTGTCCCCGTGGAAGGGCTGTCCCCGTGTCCCCCCAGCCCGTGGGAAGCCCCCAGACCCATGGGAAGCCCCCAGACCCAATACCTGACGCAGTCGTGGTAGCTCTCGCGGGCGGCGATGTGCAGGGGGGTGTCCCCGTGGAAGGGCTGTCCCCGTGTCCCCCCAGCCCATGGGAAGCCCCCAGACCCCTGTGACCCCTCAGAAGCCCCCAGCCCCAATACCTGACGCAGTCGTGGTAGCTCTCGCGGGCGGCGATGTGCAGGGGGGTGTCCCCGTGGAAGTTGACGGCGTGCAGGTCGCACTGCGCGTTCAGCAGAACCTCGGCGATCTCGGCGCTGCCCGTGAACGACGCCCAGTGCAGGCAGATGTTCTCCTCCTGACACACAGAGTGACCAACTGACCACGAGTGACCAGCACTGACCAGCACTGACCACTGCTGACCACCCACTGACCAGCCAAACCCAGCCAAACCCAGCCACTGACTGCCCAGTGCAGGCAGATGTTCTCCTCCTGACACACAGGGTGACCAACTGACCGTGAGTGACCAGCACTGACCAGCACTGACCAGCCAAACCCAGCCCAGTGCAGGCAGATGTTCTCCTCCTGACACACAGAGTGACCAACTGACCACGAGTGACCAGCACTGACCACTGCTGACCAGCACTGACCACCCACTGACCACCCAAACCCAGCCAAACCCAGCCACTGACTGCCCAGTGCAGGCAGATGTTCTCCTCCTGACACAGAGTGACCAACTGACCACGAGTGACCAGCACTGACCAGCACTGACCACTGCTGACCAGCACTGACCAGCCAAACCCAGCCACTGACTGCCCAGTGCAGGCAGATGTTCTCCTCCTGACACAGAGTGACCAACTGACCGTGAGTGACCAGCACTGACCACTGCTGACCACCCACAGCCACGCACTGACCAGCACTGACCACCCACAGCCACCCACTGACCAGCACTGACCACCCACTGACTGCCCAGTGCAGGCAATTCCCCCCCCAGCTGTGCCCAGGTGTGCCCAGGTGTATCTCAGGTACCCCCAGGTGTGCCCCAGGTGTGCCCAGGTGTTTCCCAGGTGTGCCCAGGTGTGCCCAGGTGTATCTCGGGTACCCCCAGGTGTGCCCAGGTGTATCCCAGGTGTGCCCAGGCATATCCTAGGTGTGCCCAGGTGTATCCCAGGTGTGCCCAGGTGTATCTCAGGTACCCCCAGGTGTATCCCAGGTGTGCCCAGGTGTATCTCAGGTACCCCCAGGTGTATCCCAGGTGTGCCCAGGTGTATCTCAGGTACCCCCAGGTGTGCCCAGGTGTATCTCAGGTACCCCCAGGTGTTGCCCAGGTGTGCCCAGGTGTATCTCAGGTACCCCCAGGTGTGCCCAGGTGTATCCCAGGTGTGCCCAGGTGTATCTCAGGTACCCCCAGGTGTTGCCCAGGTGTGCCCAGGTGTGCCCAGGTGTATCCCAGGTGTGCCCAGGTGTATCCCAGGTGTGCCCAGGTGCGCTCACGTTGTCGGTCAGGGTGACGTCGGCCCCGCGGGTCAGCAGCCGCCGGATGACCTCGATGTGTTTGTGCTCGGCCGCCCAGATGATGGGGGTCCAGCCCCCGCTGTCCTGGGGGTCACAGGGGTCACTCGGGGGTCAGTGACCGTCCCCGACCCTCTGGTCATCCCCCAGACCAACCCTGACCCTCCCTGACCACCCCAAACCCCGATGAGGGGGGTCCAGCCCCCACTGTCCGGGGGGTCACTCGGGGGTCACTCGGGGGTCACTCAGGGGTCAGTGACCACCCCTGACACACTGACCACACTCAGGACACACTGACCACTCTCAGGACACACTCAGGACACACTGACCGCTCCCAGGACACACTCAGGACACAGTGACCACTGACCATTGCCAGGACACACTGACCACTGACCATTGCCAGGACACTCAGGACACACTGACCATTGCCAGGACACTCAGGACACACTGACCATTGCCAGGACACACTGCCCACACCTGGGCTCACCTGTGCGTTCACGTCCACCTGGCCGGTGCTCAGCAGCAGCTCCACTGACCACTGACCATTGCCAGGACACACTGCCCACACTGACCATTCCCAGGACACTGAGGACACACTGACCATTGCCAGGACACACTGACCACACTGACCGTTCCCAGGACACACTGACCATTGCCAGGACACACTGCCCACACCTGGGCTCACCTGTGCGTTCACGTCCACCTGGCCGGTGCTCAGCAGCAGCTCCACCATCTCCAGGTTC
Source organism: Ammospiza caudacuta (assembly GCF_027887145.1). Taxonomy (NCBI): domain Eukaryota; kingdom Metazoa; phylum Chordata; class Aves; order Passeriformes; family Passerellidae; genus Ammospiza; species Ammospiza caudacuta. The sequence goes on along the minus strand of NC_080625.1, from coordinate 435,004 downwards.
CCGTTCTTGGCCGCGTGGTGCAGGCAGGTGGAGCCGTCCTCCTCCTGTGACGTCATCAAAGGGGGCGGTGACGTCACACGGGTGGGCGGTGACGTCATACAGGGGGACAATGAGGTCATAAAGGGAGCGGTGACGTCACACGCAGAGGCAGTGACATCACAGGGTGGAGATGATGTCATGGTTTGTGTGACGCCACAGGTGCGTTTCAGGTGCGTGTGATGTCACAGGTGTGATGATGACGTCACAGCTCACCTGGCTATACGCGCACCCCCCCCCCCCCCCCCCAGAGCAGGTACCACACTGTGTGTGATGTCACAGGTGTATCTGTGATGTCACAGGTGTGATGATGACATTACACAGGTGTGTCTCACCTGGCTGTAGGCGCAGCCCCCCCGTGCAGCAGGTACCGCTGTGTGTGTGTGTCTATGGTGTCCCAGGTGTGTCCCAGGTGTGTCCCAGGTGTGTCTATGGTGTCCCAGGTGTGTCCCAGGTGTGTCTATGGTGTCACAGGTGTGTCCCAGGTGTGTCCCAGGTGTGTCTATGGTGTCACAGGTGTGATGATGACGTCACACAGGTGTGTCCCAGGTGTGTCCCAGGTGTGTCTCACCTGGCTGTACGCACACCCCCCCCGTGCAGCAGGTACCGCTGTGTGTGTGTGTCTATGATGTCCCAGGTGTGTCACAGGTGTGATGATGACGTCACACAGGTGTCTCTCACCTGGCTGTACGCACACCCCCCCTGTGCAGCAGGTACCGCTGTGTGTGTGCGTCTATGGTGTCCCAGGTGTGTCCCAGGTGTGATGATGACGTCACACAGGTGTGATGATGACGTCACACAGGTGTGTCTCACCTGGCTGTAGGCGCACCCCCCCCTGTGCAGCAGGTACCGCGCCGTCTCCAGCTGGTCGTTGGCCACGGCCTCCATGAGCGGCGTGCGGCGCTGCTTGTCCACGGCGTTGATGTTGGCTCCGGCCTGGGAGTGACCACAGTGACCCCTGAGTGACCCCTGAGTGACCACTGACCATAACTGACCCCTGAGTGACCCCTGAGTGACCCCTGAGTGACCACTGACCATAACTGACCCCTGAGTGACCCCTGAGTGACCACTGATCATAACTGACCATAACTGACCCCTGAGTGACCCCTGAGTGACCACTGATCATAACTGACCCCTGAGTGACCCCTGAGTGACCACTGACCATAACTGACCCCTGAGTGACCCCTGAGTGACCACTGATCATAACTGACCATAACTGACCCCTGAGTGACCCCTGAGTGACCCCTGAGTGACCCCTGAGTGACCACTGACCATAACTGACCCCTGAGTGACCCCTGAGTGACCACTGAGTGACCACTGACCATAACTGACCATAACTGACCCCTGAGTGACCCCTGAGTGACCCCTGACCATAACTGACCCCTGAGTGACCCCTGAGTGACCCCTGACCATAACTGACCCCTGAGTGACCCCTGAGTGACCCCTGAGTGACCCCTGAGTGACCAGTGAGTGACCACTGACCATAACTGACCAGTGAGTGACCCGTGAGTGACCCCTGAGAAACCCCTGAGTGACCACTGACCATAACTGACCCCTGAGTGACCCCTGAGTGACCACTGAGGTGTGTCCCATGTGTGTCAGGCGTGTCCCAGGCGTGTCCCAGGCGTGTCCCAGGTGTGTCCCAGGCGTGTCCCAGGTGTGTCCCAGGCGTGTCCCAGGTGTGTCACAGGTGTGTCACTGGTGTCACACAGGTGTGTCCCAGGTGTGCCCCAGGTGTGTCCCAGGAGTGTCAGGTGTGTCCCAGGCGTGTCCCAGGCGTGTCCCAGGTGTGTCACACAGGTGTGCCCCAGGTGTGCCACTCACCTGCAGCAGCAGGTGACAGATCTCCAGGTGTCCCTTTGGGCTGTACTGGGAGCACTGGGAGCCCCGTACTGGTGTCACTCAGGTATCACAGGTGTGCCAGGTGTGTCACTCAGGTGTGTCACAGGTGTGTCAGGTGTGCCCCAGGTGTGCCCCAGGTGTGCCACTCACCTGCAGCAGCAGGTGACAGATCTCCAGGTGTCCCTTTGGGCTGTACTGGGAGCACTGGGAGCCCCGTACTGGTGTCACTGGTGTCACTGGTGTCACTCAGGTGTGTCACTCAGGTGTGTCAGGTGTGCCCCAGGTGTGCCCCAGGTGTGCCCCAGGTGTGCCACTCACCTGCAGCAGCAGGTGACAGATCTCCAGGTGTCCCTTCTGGGCGGCCGCGTGCAGCGCCGAGCGCTTGCTCTGAGCGTCGCTCTGGAAATTGGGGTCCAGGTTGTCCACTGGGGGAGAAGGGACACGGAAATGGGGCAAAAACCACAGAAAATGGGAAAAAACAACAGGAATGGGAGAAGGGACACGGAAATGGGGCAAAAACCACAGAAAATGGGAAAAAACAACAGGAATGGGAGAAGGGAGACGGAAATGGGGCAAAACCCACAGAAAATGGGAAAAGGCACACAAAAATGGAGTAAAAACCACCAGAAATGGGTAAAATAATGAGATTTTTTAGGGTTTCCCCCCCAGATTTTGGGATTTTTTTAGGTTTTCCCACCAGATTTTGGGATTTTTTAGGGTTTGCCCCCCAGATTTTGGGATTTTTTAGGGTTTCCCCCCCAGATTTTGGGATTTTTTTTGGGTTTCCTGCCAGATTTTGGGATTTTTTAGGGTTCCCCCCCAAATTTTGGGACTTTTTTGGGTTTTCCCCCCAGATTTTGGGATTTTCCTGGAATTTTTGGGATTTCTCCCAGGATCTTTTGGGATTTTTCCCGGGATTCTGGGACTTTCCCAAACTCAGGAATTTTTTAGGGTTTCCCCCCCAAATTTTGGGATTTTTCGGGGTTTCCCCCCAGATTTCTGGATTTTCCTGGAATTTTTGGGATTTTTTGGGATTTTCCCAAATTTTGGCATTTTTCGGGGTTTCTCCTCAGATTTCTGGATTTTCCTGGAATTTTAGGGATTTTTCCCAGGATTTTTGGGATTTTTCCCGGGATTTTTTGGGGATTTTCCCAAATTTTGGCATTTTTCAGGGTTTCCCCCCCCAGATTTTGGGGCATTTTTGGTTTTTTTTTGTTTTTTTTTTGACTCACAGAGCATCAGGATGACCCCAAATCCCCCCAAGATTTTGGGATATTTTTGGGTTCCCCCCCCCCGCCCAGATTTTGGGATTTTCCCCCGGAATTTTTTCCGGGATTTTTGGGATTTCCCTCAGGATTTTTGGGACTTTCCCGAATTTTGGGGGATTTTTCAGGGTTTTCCCCCCCAAAATTTGGGGTTTTTTTTTTTTGACTCACAGAGCATCAGGATGACCCTGCCCAGCTCGCCCTGTTTGACGCTCAGGTAAAGCTGCCGGGGGTGGAACCGGAGCTTCTTCCTCCTGTGGGGAGGGACTGGGATGGACTGGGAGGGACTGGGATCAAACTGGGAGGGACTGGGATGGACTGGGATGGACTGGGAGGGACTGGGATGGACTGGGAGGGACTGGGATGGACTGGGAGGGACTGGGATGGACTGGGAGGGACTGGGATCAAACTGGGATGGACTGGGATGGACTGGGAGGGACTGGGATCAAACTGGGAGGGACTGGGATGGACTGGGAGGGACTGGGATGGACTGGGAGGGACTGGGATCAAACTGGGATGGGACTGGGATGGACTGGGAGGGACTGGGATGGACTGGGATGGACTGGGAGGGACTGGGATGGGATTGGGATGGACTGGGATGGACTGGGAGGGACTGGGATGGACTGGGATGGGATTGGGATGGACTGGGATGGACTGGGATGGACTGGGATGGACTGGGAGGGACTGGGAGGAATTTTAGGGAGCCCCAGGGAACTTTAGGGTGTTTTTATCCCCCCCAGGTGTATTTTTTTGCTGGTTTTTCCCCCCCCCAGGTGTGCCCAGGTGTGTTTGCAGCCCCCCAGGTGTGTTCCTGACTCACCTCTCGGCCTCCTGGCCCAGCAGAGCCTTCTCCAGGTGTGGTTTATTTTCCCCCCTGGGTACATTTTAACACGCCCAGGTGTATTTCTGGGGTCCCAGGTGTGTTTGCAGCCCCCCAGGTGTGTTTGCAGCCCCCCAGGTGTGTGTCTGACTCACCTCTCGGCCTCCTGGCCCAGCAGAGCCTTCTCCAGGTGTGGATTTGGGCTGGTTTATCCCCCCCCAGGTGTGGTTTTGGGATGATTTAAGCCCCCCCCAGGTACATTTTAACACGCCCAGGTGTATTTCTGGGGTCCCAGGTGTGTTTGCAGCCCCCCAGGTGTGTTTGCAGCCCCCCAGGTGTGTGTCTCTCTCACCTTTCGGCCTCCTGGCCCAGCAGAGCCTTCTCCAGGTGTGGTTTATTTCCCCCCCAGGTGTGTTTGCAGCCCCCCAGGTGTGTTTGCAGCCCCCCAGGTGTGTGTGTCTCTCTCACCTTTCGGCCTCCTGGCCCAGCAGAGCCTTCTCCAGGTGCTCGCGGGCGGGGCCTGGGGGGAGCCCCCGGGCGCTCAGGGCCCCCCCCGAGGGCAGGGCCAGCACCGGCCCCCCCGAGCTGTCGATGGGCTCGGCCCGGGGGTCCGGGGGGGGCGCGCGGCCCTCGCCCTGGCCCCGCATGCGGGCGCTGGGGGGGAAAGGAACCAAAATGACCCAAAATCAGCCAAAATCCCACCCAAAATAACCCAAAATCAGCCAAAAATTCCACCCAAAATAACCCAAAATAACCCAAAAATCCCACCCAAAAAAACCCAAAATCAGCCAAAAATCCCACCCAAAATAACCCAAAATCAGCCAAAAATCCCACCCAAAATAACCCAAAATCAGCCAAAAATCCCACCCAAAATGACCCAAAATCAGCCAAAAATCCCACCCAAAATAACCCAAAATCAGCCAAAAATCCCACCCAAAATGACCCAAAATCAGCCAAAATCCCACCCAAAATAACCCAAAATCAGCCAAAAATCCCACCCAAAAAAACCCAAAATCAGCCAAAAAATCCCACCCAAAATGACCCAAAATCAGCCAAAAATCCCACCCAAAATGACCCAAAATCAGCCAAAAATTCCACCCAAAATAACCCAAAAATCCCACCCAAAAAAACCCAAAATCAGCCAAAAAATCCCACCCAAAATAACCCAAAATCAGCCAAAAATCCCACCCAAAATAACCCAAAATCAGCCAAAAATCCCACCCAAAAAAACCCAAAATCAGCCAAAAATTCCACCCAAAATAACCCAAAAATCCCACCCAAAAAAACCCAAAATCAGCCAAAAAATCCCACCCAAAATAACCCAAAATCAGCCAAAAATCCCACCCAAAATAACCCAAAATCAGCCAAAAATCCCACCCAAAATGACCCAAAATCAGCCAAAATCCCACCCAAAATAACCCAAAATCAGCCAAAAATCCCACCCAAAATAACCCAAAACCAGCCAAAAATCCCACCCAAAATAACCCAAAATCAGCCAAAAAATCCTACCCAAAATAACCCAAAATCAGCCAAAAATCCCACCCAAAATAACCCAAAATCAGCCAAAAATCCCACCCAAAAATCCTTAAACATTTCCCCTCAAAAATTCACTATTTTTTTCCCCCCCTCAAAATTCAAACTTTTCCCCCCAAAACCCCCATTTCCCTCCCAAAAATATTCAAAACTTTTCCCCACAAAAAATTCAAATTTTTCCCCCCCAAAAAATTCAAATTTTTCCCCCTCAAAAAATTCAAATTTTTCCCCCCCAAAAATTCAAATTTTTTCCCAAAAAAAAATTCAAATTTTTCCCCCCAAAAAAATTCAAATTTTTCTCCCCAAAAAATTCAAACTTTTCTCCCAAAAAATTCATATTATTCCCCCCCAAAAAATTCACATTTTTCCCCCCAAAAATATTCACATTTGTCTCCCAAAAAATTCATATTATTCCCCCCCAAAAAATTCACATTCTTCCCCCCAAAAAAATTCACATTTGTCTCCCAAAAAATTCACATTTTTCCCCCCCAAAAAATTCAAATTTTTCTCCCAAAAAAATTCACATTTTTCCCCCCAAAAAATTCACATTTGTCTCCCAAAAAATTCACATTTTCCCCCCCCCAAAAAATTCACATTTTTTCCCCCCCCCAAAAAAAAATCCAAATTTTTTCCCCCCGAGCTTTCCCTTGCGCCCCACCTGGGCGTGGGCGCCTCGGCCCTGCCGCGGGCCCGGGCGGGCTCGGGGGGCGCCGGGGGCGGCGCCGGGGGCGGCTCCGCAGTGCCCAGGGCGGGCTCGGGGCGCGGCAGCGTCACCTCCTGCGCCTCGGACGCGTCCTCGCCGCAGTGCGGGCAGAAAATGAGACCCCCGAGGCGCGAGACGCACGAGCGGTGGAAGCGGTGCCCGATGCGCACGTCGGGGTGGCACTCCAGGAACGTCCCCTGTGAAATGGCACAAAAACGTCACCAAATGTCACCAAAATGTCACCAAAATGTCCCCAGGACAGACACCGAGAGCCCCGAGACGCGAGACACGGGAGCGGTGGAAGCGGTGCCCGATGCGCACGTCGGGGTGGCACTCCAGGAACATCCCCTGTGAGGGACACAAAAATGTCACCAAATGTCACCAAAATTGTCACAAAATGTCACCGAATGTCACCAGGGAGTCCCCAGGACAGGGACAGGACAGACACCGAGACCCCCGAGGCAGGAGACGCGGGAGCAGTGCCCGATGCGCACGTCGGGGTGGCACTCGAGAAATGCCCCCTGTGAGGGACACAAAAATGTCATAAAATATCCCAAAATTGTCATAAAACGTCACCAAATGTCACCAGGGAGTCCCCAGGATGGGACAGGACAGGGACAGGACAGACACCGAGAGCCCCGAGGCGCACGAGCGGCGGAAGCGGCGCCCGATGCGCACGTCGGGGTGGCACTCGAGAAACGTCCCCTGTGAGGGACACAAAAATGTCCCCAAATGTCACCAAAATGTCACTGAATGTCACCAGGGTGTCCCCAGGACAGGGACAGGACAGACACCGAGAGCCGCGACACGCAGGAGCAGTGGAAGCGGTGCCCAATGCGCACGTCGGGGTGGCACTCGAGAAATGTCCCCTGTGAGGGACACAAAAATGTCATAAAATATCCCAAAATTGTCATAAAACGTCACCGAATGTCACCAAATGTCACCAAAATGTCCCCAGGACAGACACCGAGAGCCCCGAGGCGCACAAGCGGCGGAAGCGGCGCCCGACGCGCACGTCGGGGCGGCGCTGCAGGAACGTCCCCTAAAGGGTTAAAAATGTCCCCAAAGTGTCACCGAGGGCTCCTGGATCGTCCCCCAAGGGTCACCAAGATGGGTTACAGGTCCTTAAAGGGATTTTGGGGACAGTTTGAGGCGGTTTGGGGACAGACACCGAGAGCCCCGAGGCGCGGCAGCGGCGGAAGCGGCGCCCGATGCGCACGTCGGGGCGGCGCTGCAGGAACGCGCCCTGAAAGGGTTCAAAATGTCCCCAAATGTCCCCAAAACGTGCCCAGAATTCAGTTACGGGACCCTAAAGGGTGTCTGGGGACAATTCAAGGGGTCTGGGGACAATACAAAGGGATTTGGGGACAGTTTGAGGGGATTTGGGGACAGACTGGCACCAGGGTGGCACTGCAGGAACGTGCCCCTAAAGGGTTAAAAATGGGGAGAAAAAGAGACAAAAAGGGACAAAAATGTGGCACCAAGTGTCCCCAAAATCGTAAAGATTGGTTGTGGGAACCTGAAGGGGATTTGGGGACAGTTCAAGGGGATTTGGGGACAGTCGGAGAGGGTTTGGGGACATTACCCATATTTTACCCGATTTTCACAGGGTTTTTTTTTGTTTTTTCCCGTTTTTGGGGCTTTTCCCCCCGAATCCCCACTCACAGCGGTGCAGAAGTGCCCGCACCTGGGGCAGCACTGCTGCTCGACCATCCTTGCTTTCAATTTTTTTGGGATTTTCTGCGTTTTTTGCGGTTTTTTCGCCATTTCCCCATACTTTACCTGATTTTCACGGGGTTTTTTTTGTTTTTTCCTGTTTTTGGGGTTTTTCCCCCCAAATCCCCACTCACAGCGGTGCAGAAGTGCCCGCACCCGGGACAGCACTGCTGCTCGACCATCCTGGGTGTGATTTTTTTCGAATTTTTTGTGGTTTTTTTTGCGTTTTTTGTAGTTTACCCATATTTTACCGGATTTTCACGTTTTTTTTTTTGTTTTTTTCCCGTTTTTGGGGTTTTTCCCCCCGAACCCCCACTCACAGCGGTGCAGAAGTGCCCGCAGCCCGGGCAGCACTGGTGCTTGACCATCCTGGCGCGGTGGCTCTCGCACAGAACCATCAGGGGCACGCGGCTCGAGGGACGCATGGTCTCGCGCTTCAGGATGCTGCTGCCGCAGCCGCTCAGCTGGGGAGAGAGTTTGGGGCAAATTCTGGCATTTTTGGGACATTTTGGGGACGTTTCAGGATGCTGCTGCCGCAGCCGCTCAGCTGGGGAGAGAGTTTGGGGCAAATTCGGGACATTTTGGGTCATTTGGGGACATTTTGGGACATTTGGGAGCCTCATGTCCCCAGGATGCCGCTGCCACAGCCACTGAGCTGCAATCCGGGGGAAATTCGGGACATTTTGGGTCATTTGGGGACATTTTGGGATATTTTGGGACCCTCAAGGTCCCCAGGATGCTGCTGCCACAGCCACTCAGCTGCAATTTGGGGTAAATTCAGGACATTTTGGGTCATTCTGGGGTCCCCAGGATGCTGCTGCCACAGCCACGGAGCTGGGGAGAGTTTGGGGGAAATTCGGGACATTTTGGGTCATTTGGGGACATTTTGGGTCATTTGGGAGCCTCGCGGTCTCACGTCCCAGGACGCTGCTGCTGCAGGGACACAATTTGGGGACAATTTTGGCCTTTTTGGGACATTTTGGGACATTTTGGGACATACCAGGATGCGGCTGCTGCACCCACTGAGCTGTGGGGACAATCTGGGGACAATTTTGGCATTTTTGGGATCCGTCCATCCACGCTCTCGGTGGCCACGCAGAGCGCCCTGTCCCCGTGTCCCCAGCCGTACCCAGGTGTGCCCAGGTGTGCCCAGGTGTGCCCAGGTGTATTTTAGGTGCCCCAGGTGTGCCCAGGTGTGCCCAGGTGTATTTTAGGTGCCCCAGGTGTGCCCAGGTGTGCCCAGGTGTATTTTAGGTGCCCCAGGTGTGCCCAGGTGTGCCCAGGTGTATTTTAGCTGTACCCAGGTATGCCTAGGTGTGCCCAGGTGCCCCAGGTGTGCCCAGGTACGCTCACCTGTCCATCCACGCTCTCTGTGGCCATGCACAGCCCCCGGTCCCCAATGTCCCCAGGTGTATCCCAGGTGTGCCCAGGTGTATTTTAGGTGCCCCAGCTGTGCCCAGCTGTACCCAGGTGCCCCAGGTGTGCCCAGGTGCGCTCACCTGTCCATCCATGCTCTCGGTGGCCATGCACAGCCCCCGGTCCCCGTGTCCCCAATGCCCCCAGGTGTATTTTAGCTGTGCCCAGGTGTGCTCACCTGTCCGTCCACGCTCTCTGTGGCCATGCACAGCCCCCGGTCCCCAATGTCCCCAGGTGTATCCCAGGTGTGCCCAGGTGTATTTTAGGTGCCCCAGCTGTGCCCAGGTGTGCCCAGGTGCCCCAGGTGTGCCCAGGTGCGCTCACCTGTCCGTCCACGCTCTCGGTGGCCATGCACAGCCCCCGGTCCCCGCCCCGCTCCACCTTGGGCGCCTCCATGCGGCACGAGCACAGCGGCAGCTCCTCGAAGCGCTCCGCCTCCGCCGGGCCTGGGCGGGGCCGGGGCGTGGCCAAGGGTCAGGGCGGGGCCGGGGCGTGGCCAAGGGTCAGGGCAGGGCCGGGGCGGGCTCAGGGTGTGGGTGTGGTCAGGGGCGTGGCCAAGGGTCAGGGCGGGGCCGGGGCGGGCTCAGGGTGTGGGTGTGGTCAGGGGCGTGGCCAAGGGTCAGGGTGGGGCCGGGGCGGGCTCAGGGTGTGGGTGTGGTCAGGGGCGTGGCCAAGGGTCAGGGTGGGGCGGGGCCAATGGTCAGGGCGTGGTCAGGGCGTGGCCAAAGGCGTGGCAGAATTAGGAACGTCCGGGGCGTGTCCAGGTGTGCAGGGCGTGTCCTGGGGCGGGCGTGTCCACATGGGAAGGGCGTGGCTTGGGGGGGCGTGTCCACATGGGAAGGGCCATGTCCAGGGGGTGTGTCCCATGAACAGGGCGTGTCCCATGGAATGGGTGTGTCCCTAGGGGCGTGTCCCGGGCAGTGTTTCCCATGGAAGGGGTGTGTCCCATGAACAGGGCGTGTCCCGTGGTATGGGTGTGTCCCTAGGGGCGTGTCCCAGGGAAGGGGCGTGTCCTGGGCAGTGTTTCCAGTGGAAGGGGTGTGTCCCTAGGGGCGTGTCCCGTGGAAGGGGCGGGTCCCTAGGGGCGTGTCCCAGGGAAGGGGCGTGTCTCTATGGGCGTGTCCCATGGAATGGGTGTGTCCATAGGGGCGTGTCCCAGGGGAGGGGCGTGTCCCGGGCAGTGTTTACAATGGAATGGGCGTGTCCCAGGGGAGGGGCGTGTCCCGGGCAGTGCTTCCAATGGAAGGGGCGTGTCCCAGGGGAGGGGCGTGTCCCGGGCAGTGTTTACAATGGAATGGGCGTGTCTCAGGGAAGGGGGCGTGTCCCGGGCAGTGCTTCCAATGGAAGGGGCGTGTCCCAGGGGAGGGGGCGTGTCCCGGGCAGCGTTTCCAATGCAAGGGGCGTGTCCCAGGGGAGGGGCGTGTCTCTATGGGCGTGTCCCATGGAATGGGTGTGTCCATAGGGGCGTGTCCCAGGGGAGGGGCGTGTCCTGGGCAGTGCTTCCAATGGAAGGGGCGTGTCCCAGGGAAGGGGCGTGTCCCAGGCAGTGTTTACAATGGAATGGGCGTGTCTCAGGGAAGGGGGCGTGTCCCGGGCAGTGTTTACATTGGAAGGGGCGTGTCCCAGGGAAGGGGGCGTGTCCCGGGCAGTGTTTACAATGGAATGGGCGTGTCCCAGGGAAGGGGGCGTGTCCCGGGCAGTGCTTCCAATGGAAGGGGCGTGTCCCAGGGAAGGGGGCGTGTCCCGGGCAGTGTTTCCAATGCAAGGGGCGTGTCCCAGGGGAGGGGCGTGTCCCGCAGTGGGCGTGTCCTCACCTGTGGGCTGGGGGCTCAGGGCCCCGCCCCCCGGCAGCTGCAGGCAGCCCAGGGGCACCTCGGTGTATTCGCTGGGGGGGCCCCCGGGGGGCACCATGGGGGGGCCTGGGGGGCACCACGGGGGGGTCAGGGACCCCCAAATTTGGGGGGTTCCGACCCAAATTCCCGTCCCAAACCCCCTCCCCAAAACCCCGTCCCCAAATTCCACAATTCCTAAAAACCCCGCCCCAAATTCCCGTCCCAAACCCCCTCCCCAAATTCCTGAATTCCTAAATCCCCCTCCCCAAATTCCCGTCCCAAACCCCCTCCCCAAATTCCTGAATTCCCAAATCCCCCTCCCCAAATTCCCGTCCCAAACCCCCTCCCCAAAATCCCTCCTCGCAGAACCCCCCCGAAATCCCAAAATTGAAATCCCCCTCCCCAAATTCCTGCTCCAAAAACCCCACCCCAAATTCCTGAAGTCCTCAATCCCCCTCCTCAAATTCCCCAGCCCCAAAACCCCCAAATTCCCTCCTTGTATACCCCCCCCCCGCCGAAATCCCAAAACTGAGATCCCCCTCCCCAAATTCCTGTCCCAAACCCCCTCCCCAAATTCTCTCTCTGGAGACCCCACCCCAAATCCCTGTTCCGAAAACTCCAATTCTTAAACCCCCTCCCCAAATTCCCTTCTCCGAATCCCCCTCCCCAAATTCCCTTCTCCGAATCCCCCTCCCCAAATTCCCTACTCCGAATCCCCCTCCCCAAATTCCCTACTCCGAATCCCCCTCCCCAAATTCCCTTCTCTGAATCCCCCTCCCCAAATTCTCCAGCCCCAAAATCCCCCCTCCCCAACTTGAGATTCCCCCTCCCCAATTCGGGATCCCCCTCCCCAACTTGAGATTCCCCCTCCCCAATTCGGGATCCCCCTCCCCAACTTGAGATTCCCCCTCCCCAATTCGGGATCCCCCTCCCCAACTTGAGATTCCCCCTCCCCAATTCGGGATCCCCCTCCCCAATTCGGGATCCCCCTCCCCAATTTGGGATCCCCCTCCCCAATTTGGGATCCCCCTCCCCAATTTGGGATCCCCCTGCCTTTTTGGGGGGTTCCCCTCCCCATTTCGGGGGTCTCACCTCTGTCCTTGCCCGCCCTGGGGTCCTTCCTCTTCCTCTTGCGGGAGGGTTTCAGCCAGGGGCTCTCCTTCCATCGGCGCCGCACGCGCCGCCGGGCGCTGGAGGCACTCTGGGGCCCAAAAACCACCAAAATACACCCAAAATACCCCAAAACTGACCCAAAATACACCCTGAATACACCCAAAACCATCCACAACCCCAACACGGCTCCAAAATCCCCCAAAAACTGCCCCAAAATCCCCCAAAACCGCCCCAAACCCAGCCAGGGCTCTCCTTCCATCGGCGCCGCAACTGACGCCGGACACTGGAGGCACTCTGGGGGCCAAAAACCACCAAAACTGACCCAAAATACCCCAGAACTGACCCAAAATACACCCTAGATACAGCTGGAGCCACTCAGGAATCCTGAAACGGCCCCAAAATCCCCCAAAACCGCCCCAAACCCAGCCAGGGCTCTCCTTCCATCGGCGCCGCAACTGACGCCGGACACTGGAGGCACTCTGGGGGCCAAAAACCACCAAAATACACCCAAAATACCCCAAAACTGACCCAAAATACCCCAAAACTGACCCAAAATGCACCCAAATACACCCAAAATGCACCCGGAACCACTCAGGAATCCTGAAACTGCCCCAAAATCCCCCCAAACTGCCCCAAAACCTACCTGGAACCGCCCAGGAATCCTGAAACTGCCCCCAAATGCCCCAAAAGTGCCCCAAAAAAACCCAAAACGCACCTGAAACCACCCAAATCCTTCCCAAAACTCCCCTGAACACCCAAATCTGACCCAAAACTCCCTAAACTGCCCCAAAACTCTCCTAAAACCCCCAAAATCTGCCCCAAACCTTTCCAAAACTGCCCCAAATTTGCCCCAAAACTCCCCAAATTCCCCTGAATCTGCCCCAAATCCCCCCAAAACTGCCCAAAACCACCCCAAAACCCCCAAAATTCTCCCCAAATCTGCCCCAAAATCCCCCCAAACCTCCCCAAATCCCCCCTCACCCGATCCGAGGCGTTGCCCGACTCTTCGTCCTCTTCCTCCTCCTCCTCCTCCTCCTCTTCTTCCTCCTCCTCTTCCTCTTCCTCCTCATCCTCCTCCTCCTCCTCCTCCTCGCTCAGGGCCTCGCCCGGCCCCTCCCCCTCGGACTGGGGGGGGATGGGCTGGGTTGGGGGGGGCCAAGACCCCCCCAGTGCTCCCCAGTACAGACCAGTTCATCCCAGTTCATCCCAGTGCTCCCCAGTTCATCCCAGTTCATCCCAGTGCTCCCCAGTTCATCCCAGTTCATCCCAGTGCTCCCCAGTTCATCCCAGTTCATTCCAGTTCATCCCAGTTCATCCCAGTGCTCCCCAGTTCATCCCAGTTCATTCCAGTGCTCCCCAGTTCATACCAGTTCAGCCCAGTTCATTCCAGTGCTCCCCAGTTCATCCCAGTGCTCCCCAGTACAGACCAGTTCATCCCAGTGCTCCCCAGTTCATCCCAGTTCATCCCAGTGCTCCCCAGTTCATACCAGTTCAGCCCAGTGCTCCCCAGTTCATCCCAGTGCTCCCCAGTTCATCCCAGTTCATCCCAGTTCACACCAGTGCTCCCCAGTTCATCCCAGTTCATCCCAGTGTCCCCCAGTTCATCCCAGTGCCCCCCAAACCCCTCCCAGCGCTCCCAATCCATCCAATCCATCCCAGTCTCTCCCAGTGCTCCCAGTTCAGCCCAGTCCCCCCAATTCCCTCCCAGTCCCTCCCAATTCCCTCCCAGTATCTCCAAATCCCCTCCCAGTTTATCCCAGTCCCCCCATACCTTGTTGTCTGAGTCTCTCCCAGCTTATCCCAGTCCCCCCCCAGTTTGTCCCAGTCCATCCCAGTTTCCCCATACCGTGCTGTCCAAGTCACTCCCAGTCCCCCCCAGTTTATCCCAGTCCATCCCAGCATCCCCAGTGCCCCGTACCTTGCGGTCCCAGTCTGTCCCAGTCTGTCCCAGTATCCCCAGTGCCCTGTACCTTGCTGTCCCAGTCCCTCCCAGTATCCCGTACCTTGCTGTCCCAGTACCCCCAGTCCCTCCCAGTCTCCCCAGTACCCCCAGTACCTTGCTGTCCGAGTATATCCCAGTCTGTCCCAGTATCCCCAGTATCCCGTACCTTGCTGTCCCAGTCCATCCCAGTCTCCCCAGTACCCCCAGTCCCTCCCAGTCTCCCCAGTACCCCCAGTCCCTCCCAGTCTCCCCAGTACCCCCAGTCCATCCCAGTCTCCCCAGTACCCCCAGTCCCTCCCAGTCTCCCCAGTACCCCCAGTCCCTCCCAGTCTCCCGTACCTTGCTGTCCCAGTCTGTCCCAGTCCCTCCCAGTCTGTCCCAGTATCCCCAGTACCCCCAGTCCATCCCAGTATCCCCAGTCCCTCCCAGTCTCCCCAGTACCTTGCTGTCCCAGTCCCTCCCAGTCCCCCCCAGTCTCCCGTACCTTGCTGTCCCAGTCCCTCCCAGTCCCTCCCAGTATCCCCAGTCCCTCCCAGTCTCCCGTACCTTGCTGTCCCAGTCTGTCCCAGTCCATCCCAGTCTATCCCAGTCTCCCCAGTACCTTGCTGTCCCAGTCCCTCCCAGTCTCCCGTACCTTGCTGTCCCAGTCTATCCCAGTCCATCCCAGTCCCTCCCAGTCTCCCGTACCTTGCTGTCCCAGTCTATCCCAGTCCATCCCAGTCCCTCCCAGTCTCCCGTACCTTGCTGTCCCAGTCTATCCCAGTCCATCCCAGTCTCCCCAGTACCTTGCTGTCCCAGTCTGTCCCAGTCCATCCCAGTCCCTCCCAGTCTCCCGTACCTTGCTGTCCCAGTCTATCCCAGTCCATCCCAGTCCCTCCCAGTCTCCCCAGTACCTTGCTGTCCCAGTCTGTCCCAGTCCATCCCAGTACCTTGCTGTCCGAGTCCCCGTGCCCGTCCACGCTGAAGCCGTCGTAGAAGAGGGAGAAGCCCCCGCCCCCCTCGGAGTCCCAGTCCCGGGGGGGGGCGGCCATTTCCTCCGTCACCGTGATCTGGGGGGGCACGGGGAAATTGGGGGGTCCTGGGGGGGTTTGGGGGGCTTTTGGGGGGCTTTGGGGTGAAACTGGGGGGGTTTGGGGGCTCCTGGGGGGGCTTGGGGGGTCCCAGGAGAGGTTTGGGGCGAATTGAAGGGACACTGGGCGGGTTTGGGGGCGGCCATTTCCTCCATCACCGTGATCTGGGGGGGCACGGGGAATTTGGGGGGTCCTGAGAGGACTTGGGGGGCTTTTGGGGGGGTTTGGGTTGAATCTGGGGGGTCCTGGGGGGACTTGGGGGGTCCCAGGAGAGGTTTGGGGCGAATTGAAGGGACACTGGGCGGGTTTGGGGGCGGCCATTTCCTCCGTCACCGTGATCTGGGGGGGGACACAGAGGTTTGGGGGGGGTCCTGGGGGGTCCTGAGAGGATTTGGGGGGCTTTTGGGGGGATTTTGGGGGTCCTGGGGGTTCTTGGGGGGCTTTTGGGGGGGATTTGGGGGCATATGGGGGAATTTGGGGTGAAACTGGGGGGGTTTGGGGACGGCCATTTCCTCCGTCACCGTGATCTGGGGGGGCACACGGGGAATTGGGGGGTCTTGGGGGCCTTTGGGGGGATTTGGGGAGAATTTGGGGGTCCTGGGGAGTTTTGGGGTGTTTTTGGGGATACCTGGGGGGTTTGGGGGAGTTTTTGGGGGTCCCGGGTGTGTTTTTGGGGTGTTTTAGGGGGTCCCGGGTGTGTTTTAGGGGTGTTTTTGGGGGTCCCGGGTGTGGTTTTGGGGTGTTTTTGGGGGTCCCGGGTGTGGTTTTGGGGTGTTTCTGGGGGTCCCGGGTGTTTTTGGGGTGTTTTTGGGGGTCCCGGGTGTGTTTTTGGGGTGTTTTTGGGGGTCCCGGGTGTGTTTTTGGGGTGTTTTTGGGGGTCCCGGGTGTGGTTTTGGGGTGTTTTTGGGGGTCCCGGGTGTGGTTTTGGGGTGTTTCTGGGGGTCCCGGGTGTGGTTTTGGGGTGTTTTTGGGGGTCCCGGGTGTGGTTTTGGGGTGTTTCTGGGGGTCCCGGGTGTTTTTGGGGGTCCCGAGTGTGTTTTTGGGGTGTTTTTGGGGGTCCCGGGTGTGGTTTTGGGGTGTTTTTGGGGGTCCCGGGTGTGGTTTTGGGGTACCTCAGTGCTGGCGCGGGGGCTCGGGCGCTGCTGCAGCCGCTTGTGGAGCCCCTCGGAGCCAAAATCCAACCTGGGGCGTTTGGGGTGGTCTGGGGGGAAAAACGGGGGGTCAGGGAGACCCCAGACCCAAAAGTGCACCCCCAGAGCCAACACTGAACCCCCAGACCCTTCCAGAAGCCCCCAAACCCCTCCCTGACCCTGTTAAGACCCCCCCCAAATCGCCTCAAGGACCCCCCCCCAAATTACCCCAAAAAACCCCCACAGAATCCCCCCCAAATCTGCCCAGACCCCCCAGATTTCCCCAAACCCCTCCAGAATCCCCCCAAACCCCTCCAGGACCCCCCAAAATTTCCCCAAATCTCACCAAGACCCCTCAGAGACCCCCTCAGACCTCCCAAAAACCCTCCAGGAGCCCCCCAAATTTCCCCAAATCCCTCCAAGACCCCTCAGAGACCCCCCAGGATCCCCCAAAAACCCTCCAGGACCCCCCCAAATCCCACCCAAATTACCCCAAACCCCTCCAGAATCCCCCCAGGACCCCCCAAATCCCACCCAAACCCCTGCAAATGACCCCAAATCCCCCCAGGACCCCCCCAAATTCCCCCCAGGACCCCCATAATCCCACCCAAACCCCTGCAAATGACCCCAAATCCCCCCAGGACCCCCCAGTTCCCACCGTGGTGCTGCCCCATCCCGCAGAGCTCCTCGGACACCCTGAAGTGCAGCATCTCCGACATCCTCGGCTTCTCTGGCACCTGGAAGGGGCAAAAATCACCCCAAAAATCCTCGGGGGGGGGGGGGGGGGGTCCCCAAAACCCCAAAGGGGTCCCCCCCAAATCCCTGGGGAGGGGTCTCAGAGCCCCCCAAAGCCCCCTCCCCAAACGCAGCCCTCACCTGCCCGTTGCTGGGCCTGGCCATGGTCTTGCGGGCCCGGTGGATTTTGGGGGGGTCCGGGGGGTTCGGGGGGGGCTCCGGGGGGTTCTGGGGGGGCTCGGGGGGCGGGGGGCGCCCCCCGGGAGCGGCCCCGGCCCCGGGCAGGGTGAGCAGGCGCAGGGCCAGGCTCTGCCCCGGGGGGGTCTTGGAGCCCCCCGCCCCCGTCAGGGACATCTTGGCTCGGCTGGGGGGGGGGGTGTGGGGCGGGGGGAGACCCCCCCCCGCCTCCGGGGGAGACCCCCGCCCCCAAAACCGGGGTGGGGACCCCTCCCCCCCCTCCCCGGCCTGGGGAGCCCGGGAGGGTCTTGGTGGCGTGGCCTGAGGGGGGGAAAAAAAGGGGAGACCCCCACTCAAAAATGGGGCGGAGAAACGCCCAAAGCGGCCCTCCCAAAATACCCCCAAACCCTCCCAAAACACCCCCAAACCCACCCAAAATACCCCCAAACCCACCCAAAACGCCCCCAAACCCACACAAAACACCCCCAAACCCTCCCAAAACACCCCCAACCCACACAAAACACCCCCAAACCCTCCCAAAACACCCCCAACCCACCCAAAATACCCCCAAACCCACCCAAAATACCCCCAAACCCTCCCAAAACACCCTCAAACCCACCCAAAACACCCCCAAACCCACCCAAAACACCCCCAAACCCACCCAAAATACCCCCAACCCACCCAAAACATCCCCAAACCCTCCCAAAACACCCCCAAACCCTCCCAAAACACCCCCAAACCCACCCAAAATGTCCCCAGACCCCCCTAAATGTCCCCAGATCCACCCCCCCCCCCCAAATATCCCCAAATCCCCCCAAAATGTCCCCAAATCCCCCCAAAATGCCCCCGGACCCCTCCCAGTACCCCCCAAAATTCCCCCCAAGATCCCCCAAAAGTGCCCAGGACCTCCCCAGAACCCCAAAAACTCCTCCAGGAACCTCCAAGCCTCCCCAGACCCCTCCCCAAAATGCCCCCAGGAACCCCCTGAACCTCCCCAGGACCCCAAGACCCCCTAAAATCCCCTCAAAACCCCCCAGAGCCCCCCATATCCCACCCAGGACCCCTCAGAACTCCCCAGACCCCCCCCAAAATGCCCCCAAACCCCCCAAAATAACCCCAGACCCCCCCAGGACCCCTTAAGTCCCCCCAAGACCCCCCCCAAAATCCTCCAGATCCCCCCAAGGAGCCCCAGACTCCCCCAAAACCCCCTCAAGACTCCCCCAGACCCACCCAGGACCCTCTGACCCCCCCCAAAATCCCCTCAAAAACCCCCAAAACAACCCCAGACCCTCCCCCAAATCCCCCCAGGACCCCTCAAAATGCCCCCAGCCCCCCCCATATCCTACCCAGGACCCCTCAAAACCCCCAGATTCCCCTCAAAATGCCCTCAAACCCCCCCCAAAAATGCCTCCAGTCCCCCCAAACTGCCCCCCCCCCCTCACCTGGCAGCCCCTTGGGGGGGGTCCCCTGAGCCCCCTCCCCATCGCTGGGGCCGCCTCCCCCCAGCCCCTCCTCATCCTGGGGGGCTCCCCCGCCTGTGGGGGGGGTCCCGCCGGCTGGGGGGGGGTCGCAGGGGGAGGGGCTGCCCGGGGGGAGACCTGCGGGGGGGAGAAAAGGGGGGTCAGGGGGGGATTGGGGGGGTCTTGAGGTGGATTTTGGGGGGTTTTGGGGGTATTTGGGGAGGGGTCTGGGCGTCCTGGTGGGGCCTGGGGGGATCTTGGGGGTTTTGAGGGGGTCGGGGGGGATTTGAGGGTATTTGGGGAGGGGTCTGGGAGTCTTGGAGGGGCTCAGGATGGTCTTGGGGGGGGCGATCTGGGGGTCCTGGGGGGATCCTGAGGGGATTCTGAGGGGGTCCTGAGGGGAGATCCTGAGGGGAATCATGAGGGGAATCCGAGGGGAGATCCTGAGGGGAATCATGAGGGGAATCCTGAGAGGAATCATGAGGGGAATCATGAGGGGAGATCCTGAGGGGAATCATGAGGGGAGATCCTGAGGGGAATCATGAGGGGATTCCGAGGGGAGATCCTGAGGGGAATCATGAGGGGATTCCGAGGGGAGATCCTGAGGGGAATCATGAGGGGATTCCGAGGGGAGATCCTGAGAGGGATTTCAGGGGGATCCTGAGGGAATTCAGGGAAATCCTGAGGCGATCCTGAGGGGGATCTCGGGGAGATCTCGAGGAGTCTCGGGGGAACCAAAATGGGAACCGGAATCGGGGAGGGGGTCACTCACCGGCCTCTCCCGCCGCCTCCACCACGAGGGTCCCGACGGGAGGGTCCTGAGGGGGAGGGGGAGGGGCAGAGCGCTCCGTGAGGGGAGCGCCCCTCCCCCCAGCGGATCCCGCCCTTCCCGCCACTCGCAGAAACCCCCCGGCTCCCCAAAAACCCGAAAAACCTCACAAAAAAGCCCCCAAATCGCCTCAAAACGCCCCAAAAAGCGGCCCCGGCGTCGCCTCCCCTCAGACCTCGGCGCCTCCCGCCGCCTCCATCGCCGCCGAGCGCGCCGCGCGCGGTGACGTCAGCGCGCAAAGCGAAGGGGCGTGGTTAAGCCTTATAAGGGTAAAGCCACGCCCACAGCGCGGCGCTTTGTCCTGCCGGCTTGGTCCCGCCCATTTGGGAAGCCGCGCCCCTTCCTTTAAGCCACGCCCATCTCGACTTCGAGGAATAAAATAAATTCCCCCAAACTAATAGCCTAATAATAATAAATAAATCCATTAAACAAGAAAAAAATATTAAGCCCCCAAAGTTAAATTGTTAAGTCCCCCCAAAACAGAATAAATCTCCAAAAATAAATCCCTAAAAATTTATAAATCCCAAAAATCAAATTAACAAACCACCCAGAATTAAATAGACCCCCCAAAATAAATAAATCCCTCAAAATAAATAGATGAACTCCGGAAAAAAATAATAAATCCCTGAAAGTGAATCCCCCAAAAATTAATAAATCCCCCAAAATTAATAAATCGACAAAAATAATTGCCACAATAAGTACAAAAAAATTAATAAATCCCCAAAATCAGATTATTAAGATTATTAGCGTATTGGTTATTTAAATCAATGAATCTCCAAAAAACGGCACCTTTTACGACAGTCGCGCTTTACGGCCGGCTTTACGACAGTCGCGCTTTACGACACCTTTTACGACAGTCGCGCTTTACGGCATCTTTGGGGCAGCCGCCCCTCCTCAGACCTGCATGACGTCATCACGCAGCGAGAAGGGGGCGTGGTTATGCCTTATATGGGTAAAGCCACGCCCACAGAGCAGGGCTGCGTCCTGCAGGCTTGGCTCGGCCACCTGAGGAAGCCACGCCCCTTGTGCCAAGCCACGCCCATTTCTAATTTTGGGAATATATTTTAAAATTCCCCAAATTAATAAATCATTAAAAATAAATAAACCCCCACAGTGAATACAAAAATACATTTATAAATCCCTAAAATTAAATTATGAATTCCCCTAAGAATGAATAAGTCCTCAAAAATTAATCTTTAAAAATTTATAAATACTAAAAATTAATCTAATTACCCAAAATTAAATAAATCTCCAAAATAAGTAATACCCTCAAAATAAATAAATAAATTCTGAAAAAAATAACAAATCTGTTCAAGGAAATCCCCAAATAATTAACGAATCTACGAAATTAAATTATTAAATCACCCTAAAATAAACAGACCCCTAAAAGGAAATAAATCCCCAAAAAGTAAAAGAATGAGCCAAAAAAAAAGAGACAAAAAAATGCACTTAATGTTTTATTTCAAAATTCATTTTCTATAAAAAAAACTCCAAAAAAAATTTATGGGTGGGAGGGGTCCCACAGGCCCCTCCCCCACCCTAAAAAGGGTCTCACAACCCCCCAAAAAGGGAACCCCAAACTTCTCCTCTTTATCTCCTAAACCCCCCTAAAAAAATTCCAAATTTTGGGGGTTCCCCTCCCCCACCCCCCAAATCCTTTCCCCTCTCCCCCTCCCCAAATTTCCCCTCCCGCACCCCTCGCTACAACCTAAGGGGGTCCCCCCCAAATCCTAAAATCTACAAAAGCCCCCCAAAAATTTGGGGGGACCCGAAAAAATCAGGAGAACACCCCCCAAAAATATCGGGGGGACCCCCAAAAAGTTCCCCAAATTTTCCACCGAGGCCTTGGCACCCCAAAATTTACCCTGAGGGGCCAAATTTGGGGGGAGCCCCCCCAAAAAATCAGAATTTTTCCCCTTTTTTCCGCAAATTTTGGTCATTCTAGGGTTTTCTTTGTGCTGGATTTTGAATGGGGACCCCAAAATTTGACACCTGGGGGGGGGTCCAGAACCCTCAAATTTCTCACCCAGGGACTATTTCCCTTCGTTTTGGGGTCGTTCCTCATCATTTTGGGGTGATTTCTCATCGTTTTGGGGTCATTCCTTATTTTGGGGTCGCTCCCCAACACTTTGGGGTCATTCCTCATCATTTTGGGGTAATTTCTCATCGTTTTGGGGTCATCCCTGACCACTTTGGCCTCCTTGCCACCAACCCAGTGGTCACTCCCTCAGTGTCCAGCAGGGTCCAGGGGTCACTTTGAGCCATTTTGGGGTCACTTTGGGGGTCACTTCATGGTCACTTTGGCCTCCGTGCCATCACCCTGGTGGTCACTCCCTCAGTGTCCAGCAGCATCCAGGGGTCACTTTGAGCCATTTTGGGGTCACTCTGATGGTCACTTCATGGTCACTTTGGCCTCCGTGCCACCACCCCGGTGGTCACTCCCTCGATGTCCAGCAGCGTCCAGGTGTCCGGTGGTCACTCCCCACAATTTTGGGGTCACTTTGAGCCACTTCAGGGGTCACTTCCTGTCCCTTTAGTGGTCACTTCGCCCTCCTTGTCCCCCCCTCAATGTCCAGCGGTCACTCCCCACCACTCTGGGGTCACTCTCCACCATTTTGGGGACACTTTGAGCCACTTCAGGGGTCACTTTGTGCCACTCTGGTGGTCACTTCACGGTCACTTTGCCACCGGCCCAGTGGTCACCCGCTCAATGTCCAGCGGTCACTCCCCACGATTTTGGGGACACTTTGTGCCACTTTGGGGGTCACTTCGTGGTCACTTTGGCCTCCTTGCCACCAGGTGGTCACTCCCCATGATTTTGGGGTCACTCCCCACCACTTTGGGGTCACTTTGGGCCACTCTGGTGGTCACACTGTGGTCACCTCACCCTTCTTACCACCACCCCAGTGGTCACCCCCTCAATGTCCAGCAGGGCCCAGATGTCCAGTGGTCACTCCCCACCACTCTGGGGTCACTTTGTAGTCACTTTGGCCTCCTTGCCAGCACCCCAGTGGTCACTCCTTCGATGTCCAGCAGGGTCCAGATGTCCAGTGGTCACTCCCCACCACTCTGGGGTCACTCTCCCCCACTGCGGGGTCACTTTGTGCCACTTTGGGGGTCACTTTGTGCCACTCCGGTGGTCACTCTGTGGTCACTTCACCCTTCTTACTACCACCCCAGTGGTCACTCCTCGGATGTCCAGCAGGGATTCAGTGTCCAGTGGTCACTCCCCACCATTCTGGGGTCACTCTCCCCCATTTCGGGGTCACTTTGTGCCACTTTGGGGTCACTTTGTGCCACTCTGGGGTCACTTTGTGGCACTTTGGGGGTCACTTTGTGCCACTCCGGTGGTCACTCTGTGGTCACTTCACCCCCTCGCTGCCCAGCTGCCCCCTCACTCCCCTCCCTCCACCCCCACCCCTCCACCCCTGGGAGAGAACCCAGCACCCCCCACCGCCGCCCCACCCCCACCCCCCGCACGCCGGGCCCTCCCCCCACCCCAACATCAACGCATGACCACGCCCCCCTCGGCCCCGCCCGCTTCCAGAACGTTCTGCGCCGTGGTTTTGCCGTGCTGCTCCTTGAGGTGCCGCCGGATCGCCGGCTTGTGGGCGAAGCGCACGTCGCAGTAGGAGCAGCGGTAGGGCCGCGCGCCGCTGTGCAGGTTCAGGTGGTCGTGCAGGGTGGATTTCTGCGTGAAGCTCTTGCCGCAGACGCCGCAGCCGTGGGACTTCACCCCGCGGTGCACGTTCATGTGCCGGTTCAGGTTGCTGCTGTGGTTGAACTGCTTGCCGCAGCGCGGGCACATGAACACGAAGTGCTGGGCGCGCATGTGGAACACCAGCTTCTCCACGCCCTGGAAGCTCTCCCCGCACTTCCCGCAGCGCGAGGACGACGACGAGGACAAGGACGACAGCGACGGCGTGGGCGTGGCGGTGGTCGAGGCGCCCGCGGCCCCTTGGCCGCCCGGCGGTTCCTCGCTGGAGGCCGCCGCGGCGCTCCCGCCTCCGCCTCCGCCTCCAGGGAAGATGACCAGGCCTTCACCCTCAGCGTCCCCGGCCAGGCTGTAGCACGCCTTGACCACCCCGAGCTGCGCCACGGCGTTGTCCGGCATGGCGGCCACCACCGTGGTCACTCCCGCCGGACCTTGGGTCGCCACCTCGCTGGCGGCCACCGCCGGCCACCTCCGTCCCCGGCGCCGCGTGGCCGGCTCCACCTGGGCGGGGAGGTGGGACAGGAAAGGGTTATCAGTGTGGTTAACCCTTATCAGTGAGATTATAGCATGATTAAAGCCTTATCAGTATGGTTAAGGCCTTATCGATGTGATTAACGCTTCATCAATATGATTAACGCCTTATCAATGTGATTAAGGCCTTATCAGTATAATTAAAGCCTTAACAATATGAGTAAAGCATGATTGAAGCCTTATCAATATGATTAAAGCCTTATCAATATGAGTAAAGCCTTATTAATAACTAAAGGCTTATCAACAGGATTAAGGCTTTATCAGTATGGTTAAACCCTTATCAATGTGATTAAAGCCTTATCAGTGTAATTAAAGCCTTATCAATATGAGTAAAACATTATTAAAGCCTTATCAATATGATTAAAGCCTTATCTATGTGATTAAAGCCTTGTCTACGTGATTTAAGCATTATAAACATGATTAAAGCCTTATCAATGCGATTAAAGCATTATCAAAATGATTAAAGCTGCATCAATATGATTAATGCCTTATCAATATGATTAAAGCCTTATCAACATGATTAAGGCCTTATCAGTACGATTAAAGGCTTATCAATATAATTAAAACCTTATCAATATGATTAAAGCTTTATAAACATGATTAAAGCCTTAACAATATGACTAGAGGTTTATAAATATGACTGAAGCCTTATCAATATGATTAAAGCCTTATCAATGTGATTGTCTGGCAAAATATTGTGAGAATATGCATTTTTTTGCATTTTTAGGGTGGGTTTTTTTGCATTCTTTAGGGTTTTTCACGGGTTTTTTGCATTTTTTTCCCGTTTTTAGGATTTTTTCCCCCCCAAAAACCCCAACTCACAACCACGCCCTGCCTTCACCCACCTCCCCATCCACCCCCGCCCACCTTGACGATGCAAACGTCCGTCGCGTCCTCCTCGTCCTCCTCATCCTCATCCTCCTCGTTCTTTGGGGCCTGCACCGGGGCCGTGGGCGAGGGCTGGATGAACCTGGCCAGGGCTCCCCGGCACCTTTCCACCACGTGCTCCATCTGCAGGTAGCTGGCGGCCGTCAGGTAATTCACCTGTGGGGTGGGAGGGAAAAACCGGGGCCAGTTATCCTGGGTCTGTCCCAGGTGTGCCACAAACCAGGGCCAGTTATCCTGGCTCAGTTATCCTGGGTCTGTCCCAGGTGTGCCACAAACCAGGGCCAGTTATCCTGGCTCAGTTATCCTGGGTCTGTCCCAGGTGTGCCACAAACCGGGCTCAGTTATCCTGGGTCTGTCCCAGGTGTGCCACAAACCGGGCTCAGTTATCCTGGGTCTGTCCCAGGTGTGCCACAAACCGGGGCCAGTTATCCTGGGTCTGTCCAGGTGTGCCAAAAACCGGGCTCAGTTATCCTGGGTCTGACCCAGGTGTGCCACAAACCTGGCTCAGTTATCCTGGGTCTGTCCCAGGTGTGCCAAAAATCGGGCTCAGTTATCCTGGCTCAGTTATCCTGGGTCTGACCCAGGTGTGCCACAAACCTGGCTCAGTTACCCTGGGTCTGTCCCAGGTGTGCCAAAAATCGGGGCCAGTTATCCTGGGTCTGTCCCAGGTGTGCCACAAACCGGGCTCAGTTATCCTGGGTCTGACCCAGGTGTGCCACAAACCTGGCTCAGTTACCCTGGGTCTGACCCAGGTGTGCCACAAACCGGGGCCAGTTATCCTGGGTCTGTCCCAGGTGTGCCACAAACCGGGCTCAGTTATCCTGGGTCTGTCCCAGGTGTGCCACAAACCAGGCTCAGTTATCCTGGGTCTGACCCAGGTGTGCTAAAAACCGGGGCCAGTTATCCTGGGTCTGACCCAGGTGTGCCACAAACCAGGCTCAGTTATCCTGGCTCAGTTACCCTGGGTCTGACCCAGGTGTGCCACAAACCGGGGCCAGTTATCCTGGGTCTGTCCCAGGTGTGCCACAAACCAGGCTCAGTTATCCTGGGTCTGTCCCAGGTGTGCCACAAACCAGGCTCAGTTATCCTGGGTCTGTCCCAGGTGTGCCACAAACCGGGCTCAGTTATCCTGGGTCTGTCCCAGGTGTGCCACAAACCGGGGCCAGTTATCCTGGGTCTGTCCCAGGTGTGCCACAAACCAGGCTCAGTTATCCTGGGTCTGTCCCAGGTGTGCCACAAACCAGGCTCAGTTATCCTGGGTCTGACCCAGCTGTGCTAAAAACCAGGCTCAGTTATCCTGGGTCTGTCCCAGGTGTGCCAAAACCGGGCTCAGTTATCCTGGGTCTGTCCCAGGTGTGCCACAAACCGGGCTCAGTTATCCTGGGTCTGTCCAGGTGTGCCAAAAACCGGGCTCAGTTATCCTGGGTCTGACCCAGGTGTGCCACAAACCTGGCTCAGTTATCCTGGGTCTGTCCCAGGTGTGCCAAAAATCGGGCTCAGTTATCCTGGCTCAGTTATCCTGGGTCTGACCCAGGTGTGCTAAAAACCGGGGCCAGTTATCCTGGGTCTGTCCCAGGTGTGCCACAAACCGGGCTCAGTTATCCTGGGTCTGTCCCAGGTGTGCCACAAACCGGGCTCAGTTATCCTGGGTCTGTCCCAGGTGTGCCAAAAACCGGGGCCAGTTATCCTGGGTCTGTCCCAGGTGTGCCACAAACCGGGTTCAGTTATCCTGGGTCTGACCCAGGTGTGCCAAAAGCCGGGCTCAGTTACACTGGGTCTGTCCCAGGTGTGCCAAAAGCCGGGCTCAGTTATCCTGGCTCAGTTATCCTGGGTCTGTCCCAGGTGTGCCACAAACCGGGCTCAGTTATCCTGGGTCTGTCCCAGGTGTGCCACAAACCGGGGCCAGTTATCCTGGGTCTGTCCCAGGTGTGCCAAAAACCGGGGCCAGTTATCCTGGCTCAGTTTTCCTGGGTCTGTCCCAGGTGTGCCACAAACCGGGGCCAGTTATCCTGGGTCTGACCCAGGTGTGCCACAAACCAGGCTCAGTTATCCTGGGTCTGACCCAGCTGTGCCAAAAACCGGGGCCAGTTATCCTGGGTCTGTCCCAGGTGTGCCACAAACCGGGCTCAGTTATCCTGGGTCTGTCCCAGGTGTGCCACAAACCGGGCTCAGTTATCCTGGGTCTGTCCCAGGTGTGCCACAAACCGGGGCCAGTTATCCTGGGTCTGTCCCAGGTGTGCCACAAACCGGGGCCAGTTATCCTGGGTCTGTCCCAGGTGTGCCACAAACCGGGGCCAGTTATCCTGGGTCTGTCCCAGGTGTGCCACAAACCGGGCTCAGTTATCCTGGGTCTGTCCCAGGTGTGCCACAAACCAGGCTCAGTTATCCTGGGTCTGACCCAGCTGTGCTAAAAACCAGGCTCAGTTATCCTGGGTCTGTCCCAGGTGTGCCACAAACCAGGCTCAGTTATCCTGGGTCTGTCCCAGGTGTGCCACAAACCGGGCTCAGTTTTCCTGGGTCTGTCCCAGGTGTGCCACAAACCGGGCTCAGTTATCCTGGGTCTGACCCAGCTGTGCTAAAAACCGGGGCCAGTTATCCTGGGTCTGACCCAGGTGTGCCACAAACCTGGTGTGTAATTCCAACAGGTAAATATTGGTGTTTATTCCAGTAGGTAAATATTGGTATTAATTCCAATAAGCAAACATTGGTATTTAATTCCAATAAGTAAACATTGATATTTAATTCCTATATGTAAATATTGGTGCTTAATTTCAATAGGTAAATACTGGTATTTAATTCCAGTGTGTAAATATTGGTATTTAATTAAACACCAATACTTATTTTAATATTTACCAATATTAAATACCAATTGTGGTATGTAATAAATAAATATTTGTATTTAATTAAATAAATAAATATTGGTATTTAGTCAAATACAATAAATATTCGTATTTAATTAAATACCAACATTTACCTATTGGAATTAAACACCAATATTTTCCTATTTGAATTAAATATCAAAAATATTGGAATTAAATACCAATACTTACCTACTGGAATTAAATATCAATATTCACCTACTGGAATTAAACACCAACATTTACCTATTGAAATTAAACACCAACATTTACCTGCTGGATTTAAACACCAATATTTACCTATTGGAATTAAACACCGATATTTACCTATAGGAACAAAATGCCAATATTTACCTATTGGAATGAAATATCAATATTCACCTATTGGAATGAAATACCGATATTCACCTATTGGAATGAAATATCAATATTCACCTATTGGAATGAAATACCGATATTCACCTGTTGGAATGAAATATCAATATTCACCTATTGGAATGAAATATCAATATTCACCTATTGGAATGAAATACCAATATTCACCTATTGGAATGAAATATCAATATTCACCTGTTGGAATGAAATACCAATATTCACCTATTGGAATGAAATATCAATATTTACCTATTGGAATTAATACCAATATTCACCTGTTGGAATGAAATATCAATATTCACCTATTGGAATGAAATACCAATATTCACCTGTTGGAATGAAATATCAATATTCACCTATTGGAATGAAATATCAATATTCACCTGTTGGAATGAAATACCAATATTCACCTATTGGAATGAAATATCAATATTTACCTATTGGAATTAATACCAATATTCACCTGTTGGAATGAAATATCAATATTCACCTATTGGAATGAAATACCAATATTCACCTATTGGAATGAAATATCAATATTCACCTATTGGAATGAAATACCAATATTTACCTATTGGAGTTAATACCAATATTTATCTATTGGAATTAATACCAATAACCGGGATGGACGGGCTATTCCATCACACCTCGACATCTGCCCCCGTTCCTGTTTAAAATGGGGAAGGGGGAGGTGATCGGCACACCTGCTCAAACTATGGCCAGAAAATTCCAATATTTTGGTACCTAATTCCAATATTTTGGTATTTACCTCCAATATATTGGTATTAAATTCCAATATTTTGGTATTTAACTACAATACATTGGTATTTAACTCCAATATATCGGTATTTAACTCCAATATTTTGGTATTTAACACCAATATTTTGGTATTTTACCCCAATATTTTGGTATTTAACTCCAATATATTGGCATTTAATTCCAATATATTGGTATTTAACTCCAATATATTGGTATTTAATTCCAATATTTTGGTATTTTACCCCAATATTTTGGTATTTAACTCCAATATATTGGCATTTAATTCCAATATAATGGCATTTAACTCCAAATTTTGGTATTTAACTCCAATATTTTGGTATTTAATTCCAATATTTTGGTATTTTATTCCTGTATTTTGTTGTTTAATACCAATATTTTGGTATTTACTCCCAATATCCTGGCATACTTAACCCCAATTAAACATTTACCAAACCCCTTCCGTCCCAAGCACCTG
The DNA here is from genome assembly GCF_027887145.1 of Ammospiza caudacuta. Lineage (NCBI taxonomy): Eukaryota > Metazoa > Chordata > Aves > Passeriformes > Passerellidae > Ammospiza > Ammospiza caudacuta. The sequence continues at coordinate 405,784 of NC_080625.1, read as the reverse complement.
GCTGCAATGTCCACCTGGCCAAAGGTGTCTCTGAGGTGAAACCACCCCAGCTGCTGCCCTTGCTCAACAAGTCAGGGGTTGGACAAACCCAGGCACGTTCCACCTGGCAATATCGGTATTTAACCCCGACATTTTGGTATTTAATCCCAATACCTTGGTATCTAACTCCAATATTTTGGTATTTAATTCCAATTAAAAAATTTAAAAAAAAAACAAAAACTAATTAAATGAACCATTTACCAGGTCCCCTGCCGGCGAACTCGAGCGCGCCGGCGTAGCAGGAGAGCAGCAGGTCGGCCCAGCACGCGGGCGCTGTGCGCCAGCGACACGCGCAGCTCGTCCTGTTTGGCAATACTTGGATTTCATCCCAATTAAACATTTAAATTAAATTTAATTTAATTTAATTAAACGTTACCAGGTCCCTGCCGGCGAACTCGAGCGTGCTGGCGTAGCAGGAGAGCAGCAGGTCGGCCAGCACGCGGGCGCTGTGCGCCAGTGACACGCGCGGCCCGTCCTGTTTGGCAATATCGGGATTTCATCCCAATTAAACATTTAAATTAAATTAATTCCACGTTACCAGGTCCCTGCCGGCGAACTCGAGCGCGCCGGCGTAGCAGGAGAGCAGCAGGTCGGCCAGCACGCGGGCGCTGGTGCGCCAGCGGCACGCGCGGCCCGTCCCATTTGGCAATATCGGGATTTCATCCCAATTAAACATTTAAATTTAATTTAATTTAATTAAACATTACCAGGTCCCTGCCGGCGAACCTCGAGCGCGCCGGTGTAGCAGGAGAGCAGCAGGTCGGCCAGCACGCGGGCGCTGTGCGCCAGCGACACGCGCAGCTCGTGGCGGCGGGGTTCAGCAGGAAACTGGTCGCGCAGGAAGGGCGAGCAGGCCGCCAGGATGACGCGGTGGCCGCGGAAGCGCAGGCTCCGCGCCACGATGGTCACGTCGCAGAAGCGCTCCTCGGCCCGCAGCCGCGTCATGGAGCGCAGCGCCGCCGCCTCGTGGCCCGGCAGCTGGAAACGGAGCAGCTCCGCGCACGAGGACATGGCGGGGGCTACGGGCACTGGGAGGGGACTGGGAGGGACTGGGAGGGGACTGGGAGCAAGGATATGGGGACCTGGGATGGGAGTTATGGGCACTGGGAGGGACTGGGAGGGACTGGGAGGGACTGGGAGGGACTGGGAGTGATGTTATGGGGACTGGGAGTGATGTTATGGGGACTGGGAGGGACTGGGAGGTGACTGGGAGTGGAGTTATGGGGACTGGGATAAACTGGGAGTGGAGTTATGGGGACTGGGACAGAATGGGAGCAGAGTTATGGGGACTGGGATGGACTGGAGGGACTGGGAGGGACTGGGAGGGACTGGGAGAGGAGTTATGGGGACTGGGAGGGACTGGGAGGGACTGGGAGAGGAGTTATGGGGACTGGGATGGACTGGGAGGGACTGGGAGGGACTGGGAGAGGAGTTATGGGGACTGGGAGCGACTGGGACAGACTGGGAGGGACTGGATGGGAGTTATGGAGACTGGGAGGGATTGGGGGGGGCACTGGGGGGGACTGGGAAGGACTGGGAGCAGAGTTATGGGGACTGGGAGGGGACTGGGAGTGGAGCTCTGGGGACTGGGGGTCACCGGGAGTTACTGGGAGCACTGGGGGGGGTCACCGGGAGTTACTGGGAGCACTGGGGGGGTCACCGGGAGTTACTGGGAGCACTGGGGGGGGTCACTCAGGATAACTGGGAGTTACTGGGAGCACTGGGTTGGGGTCACTGGGAGTTACTGGGAGGGTCACTGGGAGTTACTGGGAGCACTGGGAGGGTCACTGGGAGTTTACTGGGAGCACTGGGGGGGTCACTGGGAGTTACTGGGAGCACTGGGGGGGTCACTCAGGATAACTGGGAGTTACTGGGAGCACTGGGGGTGGGGTCCACTGGGAGTTACTGGGAGGGTCACTGGGAGTTACTGGGAGCACTGGGAGGGGTCACTGGGAGTTACGGGGAGCACTGGGGGTGGGGTCACCGGGGGTTACTGGGTGCACTGGGGGGGATCACTGGTGGTCACTGGGAGTTACTGGGAGCACTGGGGGGGGTCACTCAGGATAACTGGGAGTTACTGGAGTTACTGGGAGCGCCGATGGGGGGGTGGGGCAGGCTCCGGGAGTCACGTGGCTGCACCTGCGGAGACCGAAAGGGGGGGGGGTGGGGGGGGGAGGGCGCCAACACCGAGTGAGGGGAAACCCAAGGCCGCGCCGTGACGTCACGGCGCGCGGGCCCCCCCCCCACCCTCACCAAACCCTTCCTTCTCCCCCTCCCCCACCCCCCCCCCAACCCCCTCCCCCTCCCCCCGGGCCGTGTCCATTCCCCCTCCCCCTCCCCCATCTCCGGTACCGGGCTGAGCCTCGGGCCCGGGGCAGCGAGCGGGCGGCCGCGGGAGGGACGGAGGGGGGCGCGCGCGGGGCATTGTGGGATACAGGCGGACCCCCCCCTTCCCCCTCACGGCCGCGGGGGATTCTGGGATGCAGGCGGACCCCCCCCCCCTCTTCCCCTCACGGCCGCGGAGCATTGTGGGATGCGGGAGGACCGCGTGACGTCATGGGGCGCGCCCGCGCGGCAGCGGCGTTGCCATGGTGACGGGGCCGTGAGGGGGAAAGGGCGGGAAATTGGGAAAAAATGGGAAAAAATTGTTTAAAAATCCCGAAAAGTGGTGATAAAGTGGTTTAAAACAGTGACAAGTGGGGAAAATGGTTTTAAAATCGTGGAGAATGGTCATAAAATCGTTTAAAATCGTGAAAATGGGGGGAAATGGTTTAAAACCGTGGAAAGCGGTCATAAAATGGTTTAAAATCGTGGAAAATGGGGAAAAGTTTTTTTTTAAAACCGTGGGAAATTATGACGAAATGGTTTAAAATAGTGAGAAATGGTCATAAAGTGGTCCAAAAATCGGTCAGGAAATGGGAGAAAAAAACAGTGAGAAAATCGCTCCAAAATCGATCCGAAAGCGGTGAAAAATTGCCCAGAAATCGATCAAAAATCGCTGACAGGAGCCGGCGCTTCCCCGGGGACACCTCGGGCCATGTCGCGACAGCGGCGCCGCTTTTGGGGGACCTTTATTGACGCAGGAGAGCGGTGCCACCGCTCGGGGACACCCTGGGGACACCCTGGGGACACCCGGGGGTGTCACTGGGTGCCGCCTGTCGCGGGGGGCGCGGCCTTGTGCTTGTCGCCGCCTCTGTCGCCGTCTCTGTCGTGGCTATCGCCGCTTCTATCGTGGCTGTCGCTGTCTCTATCGCCGCCGCTATCGCGACTGTCGCCTCCCGGCCATTCGGGCAGGGGCGGCCACGGCGCGAGGGGGAGCCCCGGGGGGGGGAGGGGCTGGGGGGCTCCGGGGGGGGAGGGGCGGCGGCGTTCGGCCATGGCTGGGGGGGGGGGGGGAGGGGAGGTAATGAGAACCAGAGACCCCCCCCCCCCCAGTGACCCCCAGTTCATCCCAGTTTGGTCCCAGTGACCCCCCCAGTGACCCCCCCAGTGCCTCCCAGTTCATCCCAGTCCCACCCCAGTGCCTCCCAGTTTGGTCCCAGTTCATCCCAGTCTATCCCAGTTCATCCCAGTGACCCCCAGTTTGATTCCAGTTCATCCCAGTCCCCCCCAGTGACCCCTCCAGTCCGTCCCAGTTTTGCTCCCAGTCCCTCCCAGTGCCTCCATTCCCTCCCAGTTCATTCCCAGTTCATCCCAGTGTCCCCCCGGTCCATGCCAGTGCCTCCCAGTGACCCCCAGTTCATCCCAGTTTTGGTCCCAGTGACCCCTCAATGACCCCCAGTTCATCCCAGTGACCCACCAGTTTACTCCCAGTCCTTCCCAGTTCATCCAGTTCCCCTCCCAGTACCTGGCAGTGCTGCCCGGTCCCTCCTGCGCTGCACTGGGAGCAAACTGGGAGCACTGGGAGCAAACTGGGAGCACTGGGAGGGCTCTTAAAGGCTCCGGGGGGGGGGGGGGAGGGGCCGTGACTCACTTCCGGCATTTCCTGCCCCGAGGGGGGGGGGGGGGGGAGGTTTTGGGGACCCCCCCCCCCCCCCCCAAAAAA
>NC_080625.1:358941-401200 GCF_027887145.1 Ammospiza caudacuta | reverse complement strand
AAAATCCCGGAAATGCCCCCAAAATCCCAGAATTCACCCCCAAAATTCTCCCCAAAATTCCCCAAAACTCACAGGATTCTCCCCACAAAATTCCCAGAATTTCTGGAATTTTGGGGATTTTGGGGACCCCGCCCCAATGGAAGGGTGATGGTGACCAGGGGCGACGTCCCCAAATGTCCCCGAAATGTCCCCAGAATGTCCCCAAATATCCCCAGAATGTCCCCAAATGTCCTCAAATGTCCAAAATTGTCCCCAGATGTCCCAAAAATGTCCCACTGTCCCCAAAAGTCCTGAAAATGTCCCCAAAATGTCCCCAAATATCCCCGAAATGTCCCCAAAATGTCCCCAAATGTCCCCAAAATGTCTCAAAATGTCCCCAAAGTGTCCCCAGAATGTCCCCAAACGTTCCCTTCGGCTCTGGCCTTGGTGGCCCTGGTGGCCATGTCCCCATCCTGGTCCTCCATTGTCCCCAAATGTCCCCTCCCAGTTACCCCCAAAGCTCTCCCAGTGCCCCTGTGCCCCCAAATGTCCCCAAATGTCCCCAATCCCCCCATTGTCCCCAATTCCCTTAATTGTCCCCAATGTCCCCAATGTCCCCAACGCCCCCAATGTCCCCAATTCCCTGAATTGTCCCCAACGCCCCCAATGTCCCCAATCCCCTGAATTGTCCCCAATGCCCTGAATGTCCCCAATTGTCCTCAATTGTCCCCAGGATGTCGCAGGTGTCCCCCTGGAAGCCGGCCCTGCTGGAGCCCCAATGCCCCCAATGTCCCCAACGTCCCCATTGTCCCCACTGTCCCCATTGTCCCCAATCCCCCCAGTGTCCCCAGTCCTCCCAGTGTCCCCAATGTCCCCAATGATGTCCCCAATTGTCCCCATTGTCCCCAATCCCCCCAGTGTCCCCAATCCCCCCAGTGTCCCCAGTGTCCCCAATGCCCCCGCTGTCCCCGCTGATGTCCCCCCCGATGTCCCCAGGATGTCGCAGGTGCCCCCCTGGAAGCTGGCCCTGCTGAAGCCCCAATGTCCCCAATGATGTCCCCAATTGTCCCCAATGTCCCCAGTGTCCCCAGTGTCCCCAATCCCCCCATTGTCCCCAATCCCCCCAGTGTCCCCAGTGTCCCCAATCCCCCCGATGTCCCCGCTGATGTCCCCGCTGCTGTCCCCAGGATGTCGCAGGTGCCCCCCTGGAAGCTGGCCCTGCTGGAGCCCCAATGTCCCCAATGATGTCCCCAATTGTCCCCAATGTCCCCAGTGTCCCCAGTGTCCCCAATCCCCCCAGTGTCCCCAGTGTCCCCAATGCCCCCGCTGTCCCCGCTGATGTCCCCCCGAATGTCCCCAGGATGTCGCAGGTGCCCCCCTGGAAGCTGGCCCTGCTGGAGCGGCGCCGCCGGGAGGACGAGGCCGCGCGGCGCCGGGAGCGGGAGCAGCGCGAGCGCCAGGCCCAGGTGCCCACCTGGAAACGGGAGCTGCTGCAGCGGCGCCGCGCCCGGGCGGGGCCCCCGGGCACACCTGGCACGGGGGGCACACCTGGGGGAACGCCCGGGGGCACGCCTGGCACGGGGGGCACACCTGGGGGAACGCCCGGGGGCACGCCTGGCACGGGGGGCACACCTGGGCAAGGCGGCACACCTGGGCAAGGCGGCGCACCTGGGGGAACGCCTGGGGGCACTCCTGGGCAAGGGGGCACACCTGGGCTGGAGACTCTGGGGGGCACACCTGGATCAGGGGGCACACCTGGCAAGGGTGGCACACCTGGATCAGGGGTCATACCTGGGCAAGGGCGCACACCTGGTTCAGGGCACACACCTGGGTCAGGACCCACACCTGGCACGGGTGGCGCACCTGGGCAGGAAGGTTTAGGGGGCTCCCACCTGGTGCTGGCGCCAGGGATGGAGAAATGCGGCCGTTCCGAAAATGCCACCTGGGACCCCCAAAATCCCACCTGGGACCCCCAAAATCCTCCCCAAAATCATCCCCAAAATCATCCCCAGGATTTCCAAAATTGTTCCCAAAATCTTCCCCAAAATTCCACCTGGGATCCCCAAAATCCTTCCCAGGATCCCCAAAATTCCTCCTGGGACCCCCAAAATCCCCCAGATTCCTCCTGGGACCCCCAAAATTCCCAAAATCCCCAAAATCCCCCAAATTCCTCCTGGGACCCCCAAAATCCCCCAAATCCGCCCCGGGGCCGGGTCAGTCACCTGCGGAGCCGCTTTGTCCCCGAGCCGGGGGGGGACGAGGGGCGTGGTGGGGTCACCGTGGGGTCACCTGGGGGTCAAGGGTCAGCCAGGGACACAGGAACGGTCAAGGGGTGTGGAGCGGTCAGTGTGGGGTCACCTGAGGGTCAAGGGTCAGCCAGGGACATAGGAACGGTCAAAGGTCATGGAGTGACCGCTGGCCTGGGGACAGTGGAGGGACAGGGGTCGGTCAAGGGGATGGTCAAGAACTGGACAGTGGTGGAGGGCCGGAGAGGTCAGGGGTCACTGGGGACACCGGGGACAGCGTCCGGCCACGAGCCCAAGCCCTCGATGACCCCTTCGGTGGCCACGCTGACCACTGCCCCTGTGACGTCACCGGTGTCACCAGAGGGGGGCGCTGTCCCTTTGTCCGGGGTCAGTGTCCCTTTGTCCAGCGCTGTCCCCAAGCCTGGGGTCACGGCCCCAATGTCCGGTGGCTCTGTCCCCGTGTCCAGTGCCACTCTCCAGGTGTCCAGTGCCACCACGCCAGTGTCCGGTGCCACCGTCCCCGTGTCCAGCAGCGTCCCCACGTGTGGCGCCACTGTCCCCACGTGTGGCGCCACCACCCCAGCGTCCAGTGCCACCCCCCCAGCGTCCAGTGCCACCACCCCAGTGTCCAGTGCCACCGTCCAGGTGTCCACCCCCATCCCCTCGGCCGTCCGGCCGGCGTCACCGCGCCGTGACCCCCGGTGTCCCCCCCCGTGTCCCCACCCCGCCCTGCAGCGCCGCAGCGGCAACACCATCACGGTGCGGCCGCGCCGCGCCACGGGTGACCCCGCGGGTGACCCCGCAGGTGGCACAGGCGTCCCCTCAGGTGTCCCCCCCAGGTGGCCCCACAGGCGTCCCCACAGGTGGCCCTGGGTGCGGCCCCGGGGGCGTGGCCGAGCCCCCCAAGAAGCGCTACCCCACGGCCGAGCAGATCCAGGTGATCGGGGGGTACCTGGCGCTGCCCCGCTCCTGCCTGGCCAAGGGAGAGCCCCGGCGCAAGAAGGTAACCTGGGGACACCTGTGGCACCTGTGGCACCTGTGTGTCACCTGTCTGTCACCTGTCTGTCACCTGTGTTACCTGTGTCACCTGTGTCACCTGTGTGTCACCCGTGTCACCTTTGTGTTACCTGTGTCACCTGTGTAACCCTGTGTAACCTCCTTGTGTCACCTGTGTGTCACCTTTGTCGCCTGTGTGTCACCTGTGTGTCACCTGTATAACACTGTGTAACCCCCCTGTGTCACCTGTGCCACCTGTCATCTGTCATCTTTGTCACCTGTGTAACCCCCGTGTCACCTGTGTCCCCAAATGTTCCCAAATGTCCTCAATGTCCCCAATGTCCCCCAAATGTCCCCAAACATCCCCAATTCCTCCAAATCCCCCCAAAGTCCCCAAATACCCCCAAAACGCCCCAAAACGTCCCCACAGCCGCAGATCTGGTTCAGCGATCCCCAAATCCCAAACGTCCCCAAATCCCCCAAAAATCCCCAATTCCCCCAATCCCCCCAAAGCCCCCAATTCCCCCAATCCCCAAAAGTCCCCGAAACGCCCCAAAACGCCCCAAAACGTCCCCACAGCTGCAGATCTGCTTCAGTGATCCCCAAATCCCAAACGTCCCCAAATCCCCCAAACATCCCCAATTCCCCCAATCCCCCCAAAGCCCCCAATCGCCCCAAAGTCCCCAAAACGCCCCAAAACGCCCCAAAACGCCCCCGCAGCTGCAGATCTGGTTCAGCGAGCGCGACCTGGAGCGAACCTTCTGCTACCCCTCGGAGGGGGCGGCGCTGGCGGCCTGGGGGGGCCCCCCCGAGGACCCCGACCCCGGGACCCCCAACCCCGGGACCCCCGGCCCGGGACCCCCGAAAGCAGCCCCGGGCAGTGAGGAGGAGGAAGAGGAGGAGGAGGAAGAGGAGGAGCCCCCTCCCCCCTCGCTGGGGGGGCTGCCGGGGGGGCTGAGGGGCCGCGCCCTGCTCGTGGGTGGGTGTGGGGAGGGGGGTTTGGGGGGCATTTGGGGGGATTTGGGGGTTTTGGGAAGGGGTTTGGGTAATTAGGGGGAGATTTGCAGGGGTTTGGGGGGACTTGGGGGGAAATTTTGGGGTTTTGGGGGGATTTTTGGGGGATTTTGGGGTTTTGGGGGGATTTTTGGGGTTTTGGGGATTTTGGGGGCATTTTTGGAGTTTTGGGGGGATTTGGTTAATTTGGGGGGATTTTGGGGGGGAATTTGGGGTAATTTTTGGGGAGATTTTGGGAAGGAATTTGGGGTTATTGGGGGGGAATTTTGGCAGATTTGTTTAATTGGGAGGATTTTGGGGATCTTGAGGGGATTTGTGATCCTGGGGGAATTTTGTGTGAGTTTTCTGGGGTTCTTGTGGATTTTGGGGTAGTTTGGGTTAATTTCAGGGGGTCCCTAACCCATTTTCCCCCTTCCCCAGACGAATCCTGCCGTCGATAACCCCGGCCCAGCCCCCCGGGACCCCCCAGGACCCCCCGGACGGGGCCGGACACTCGGACAGGGCCGGACACACAGACAGACCCCCCCAAACCCTTCTTGGGGGGATTCCAGAACATTCCACCCCCCCTGGCGGGGTCTGGGGGGGTTTTTTTACCACATTTTTTAGACTTTTAGTACTGGGGTTTTTTTAATTATCCGTAACAAGGTTTTTTTATCCTAATTAAGGGGTTTTATACCTGGGGGGGGAATTTTGTCAGTATTCACTCCCAGTTTGGACTGGGCCTGGACCAGTTTGGACTGGAAGGGGCGGGGCCAAAGCTGTGGCAGTATTTTGGGGAGGGGGAGGGGCAAAGCTGCTTTGAAGGGGGGGTTGGGGGGATGGGGAGGGGGCGGATTTGGTGGGGGAGGGGGTGAAAAAGGCGCGGGATGGAGTAGGCCGAAGCCTGCGGCCTGGTCTTGTTGCCGCAGCAACGGAGCCTGCGGCCTATGTACTGCCAAGGCCTGATTCGGTTGCCATGACAATGAAGCCTGTGGCCTGTGTACTGCTAAGGCCTGTGCCTGTCGCCATGGCAACAGTCTGCATCCTGCTCCTGTTGCTATGGCAACTAGGCCTGTGCATGCCTGAGGCCTGCTCCTTGTTGCCATGGTAACAAAGCCTGCGACTTGTGTACTCCTAAAGCCTGTGGCCTGCTCTTGTCACCATAGCAACGAAGCCTGCAGCCTGCCTACTCCCAAGGCCTGTTCCCGTCGCCATGGCAATGAAGCCTGCGGCCTAGGTACTCCTGAGGCCTGTTCCTGTCGCCATAGCAACGAAGCCTGTGGCCTGCCTACTCCCAAGGCCTGTTCCCGTCGCCATGGCAATGAAGCCTGCGGCCTAGGTACTCCCAGGGCCTGCTCTTGTCGCCATGGCAACGAAGCCTGCAGCCTGCCTACTCCCAGGGCCTGCTCCCATTGCCGTGGCAGTGCTGCTTGTATCACGGAAAATGCACTCAAAAATAATAAAAAAAGGCCTCAAAAATGTTAAAAAGGTCCAAAAAAGCCTCAAAAAATGGGGATTTTTTATTATTAAAGGGAACTTTTAGACGAAAAAGGGTTTGAGTAGAAAAAAGGATTTTCTGTGTGAAAAAATTGATTTTATTGGAAAAAATTGAGTTTTTGAGTGAAAAGTTGAATTTCCAAGGAAATAAGTGGATTTATTTAAATTTGAGTGTTCTGAAAAGGAAAAGATTGAGTTTATTGAGGAATCTGGGATTTTTTTTTGAGGAAAATAAAATTATTTGGGGAGAAAATGCAGTTTTTTGGTACGATGACTTTTTTGGGAAGTTTTTTTGGGGAAGGAAAAATATTTTTAAGGGAAAAAATTGAAATGTTGAGGAAGAAGTGGGAAATTTCCGATAATTTACGGCAATTTTTGGACAATGTTTGGACAATTTTTGAGGGGAAAAAAAAGATTTTTAAAACTCAAAAAAACCCCAAAATCCACAATTTTTAAAATAATAAAAGTACAAAAACAAAAAAATCAGAATTTCAGCCCCAAAAATCAGCCCGGCCCCTCCCCCACCGCAATCACTCAGTGTCCACTTCAGGCGGCCAAAGGGTGGTCAGTGATGAAGATGGTGATGATGAAGATGACCGTGGTCACTCCAGGGTGCTGTGGTCACTCAGCGCCCGGTGCAGGTGGCTGAAGGGATGGTCAGTGATGATGATGATGGTGATGGTGATGGTCACTCCAAAGCCCTGTGGTCACTCAGCGCCCGGTGCAGGTGGCCAAAGGGGTGGTCAGTGATGATGGAGATGATGGTGATGGTCACTCCAAAGCCCCGTGGTCACTCAGTGTCCGGTGCAGGTGGCCGAAGTCCGGCCGCTCGGCCGCCTCGCGGGCCCAGCAGTTCAGCATCAGCCGGTGCAGGGCCGGGGGGCAGCCGGGGGGGCAGGGCAGGTACTGCTGGAACTGGGGTTACTGGGATGGACTGGGATGGACTGGGACAAACTGGGAGGGAGCTGGGGGGGACTGGGACAGGGACAGCTGTCCCATAACCCCATCCCAGTCTGTCCCAGTCCGTTCCCAGCACATCCCAGCGCCCCATAACCTCCTCTAAACAGCTCCCAGCGCATCCCAGTCCCTCCCAGTCCCTCCCAGTCCATCCCAGTGCATCCCAGTCCCTCCCAATCCCCTCCCAGTCCATCCCAGTGCATCCCAGTCCATCCCAATCCCCTCCCAGTGCATCCCAGTGCATCCCAGTCCATCCCAATCCCCTCCCAGTGCATCCCAGTGCATCCCAGTCCCTCCCAATCCCCTCCCAGTCCATCCCAGTGCTCCCAGTCCCACCTGCTGGCCGCGGTTCTGGAAGTGGTGCCCGGCGTTGGCGATCACCTGCTCGTCGCTCAGGGCCCCGTACGGCGTCTCCCGGCAGCGCGTCAGCACCTCCCAGAGCGTCACCCCGAAGGCCCACGCGTCGCTGGCCGGGCTGAACGTGCCCTGCAACCACAAGTTTGGGGAATTTTGGGGATTTTTGGGGAATTTTCTGGAATTTTCTGTGATTTTTTTGGTGTATTTTTGGGGGTTTTTGAGAGCTCAGTAAGTTGAAATTTGGGATTTCAGGAGCTCCCGGAGCGTCACCCCGAAGGCCCACGCCACGGTCGCTGGCCGGGCTGAACGTGCCCTGGAATCCCGAACTTGGGAATTTTAGGAAGTTTTGGCAACTTTCTGTGATTTGTTGGGGAATTTTTTTTTTGGGAGTTTTTGGGCGATGTTTTGGGAATTTTTGGGAATTCTTTTGGAATTTTTGGGAGTTTTTAGGAAGTCGGAAAGTGGAAATTTGGGGTTTCAGAACCTCCCAAAATGCCACGCCAAAATCCCAATTTTTTCCCAATTTCCCCCCTAAATCCCAATTTCCCCTCCAAATGTTCCTATCGCTTTTCGCCCCAAAATTTTTTCCAAATTTTTCCCATTGTTCACCATTTTCCCCTCAAAATCCCATTTTTCTTCCAATTTTTTACCCAAAATCCAATTCCCCCCAATTTTCTTCCCATCTTTCCCCAATTTTCCCCATTTCTCCCCCTTTTTTTCCCATTTTTTTTCCCCCAAAATTCCAATTACTTCCATTTCCCCCGCCAAATCCAATAATTTCCAATATTCCTTCCCAATTTTCTCCCCTCCCAAAATTCAGTTTTTCCAGAAAAAAATCCCATTTTTTTCCCCATTTTTTTTTTTGCCCCAAAAAAATCCCAATTTTCGCCCAAAATTCAATTTTTTTTCCCCCGTTTTTTTTCCCCTTTTCTCGCCGAACCTCACCCAGAGGATGCTCTCCCAGGCCATCCAGCGGATGGGCAGCAGCGCCCGGCCGCGCACCCGGCAGTACTCGGTGCCGTAGAGGCTCCGGCTCATCCCGAAATCGGCGACCTTGACGCGCAGCCCTTCCCCCACCAGGCAGTTCCGCGTGGCCAGGTCCCGGTGCACGAAGTTCCGCGCGGCCAAGAACCGCATCCCGGCCGCGATCTGGGCGCCCAGGTGCACCAGAGTGGCCAGGCTGGGGGGGAAAAAAATTCAATTTTCAGGGGTTTTTCCCCCCCCAAAAAAATCTGATTTTTTTACAATTTTTTGTGGTTTTTTTCCCTGCAAAAAAATCCGATTTTTCTACAATTTTTTGTGCTTTTTTGCCCCTTCAAAATTGGATTTTTCTGCATTTATTTGTGCTTTTTTCTCTCCCCCCAAAAATCCAATTTTTCCGCATTTATTTGTGCATTTTTTTTCCCCAAAAAATTCTGATTTTTCTACTACTTTTTTTTGTGGTTTTTTCCCCCTAAAAGTCAGATTTTTCTACATTTATTTGTGCTCTTTTTCCCCTAAAAATTGGACTTTTGTGAATTTATTTGTGCATTTCCCCCCCCCCCTTAAAAAAATCTGATTTTTCTGCATTTATTTGTGCTTTTTCCCCCAAAATTCCATTTTCCTACACCAATTCCTCTTTATTACCCAAAAGAAGAATAACTCAGTGTGGGCTGGAGTGGGCGTGGCTTAGATGGGTGTGTCCGTATTTGGGCGTGGTCATTTGAGTGATGGGCGCGACTTAAATATGGAGGGGCTTCTCTTAAAGGGACAGAACCCCAAAAATTTTAACAAAACCCAACTCAGAGTGGGCGTGGCCGCAGCGGGCGTGGCCCAGCCGGGTTTGCAGGGATGGGGGCGTGTCCCACCTGAGGGCGTGGCCCCGGGCCCCGCCCAGGAACTGGTGCAGGTCTCCGTGCTCCATGTACTCGGTGACGATGCACAGGGGGCCGGGCCCCGCGCAGACCCCCAGCAGCCGCACGATGTGGGGGTCCCGCAGCCGCCAGAGCGCCCGCGCCTCCTGCAGGAAATCACACCTGGGCACAGGTGAGCGCCAGGTGAGCGCCAGGTGAGTGCACCTGGGCACACCTGGGCACACCTAGGTATGCCCTGGGTACACCTGAGTAACACCTTGTTACACCTGGGCACACCTGGGCACACCTGGGTACACCTGGATAACACCCTGGGCACACCTGGGCACACCTGGGTACCCTTACTGGGGTCCCGCGTCCGCCAGAGCGCCCGCGCCTCCTGCAGGAAATCACACCTGGGCACAGGTGAGCGCCAGGTGAGTGCACCTGGGTACACCTGGGTATGCTCTGAGTACAGCTGGGTATGCCTTGGGTACACCTGGGCACACCTGAGTACACCTGGGTATGCCCTGAATAACACCTGGCTACACCTGGGTACGCCCTGGGTACAGCTGGACATGTCCTGAGTGCACCTGGGCACACCTGGGCACACCTGGATCACCTTGGCCGCCTTCCAGTATCCTCCTGTTCGCCCCTCCCAGTCCATCCCATTCCCCTCCCAGTCCCCCCCAGTCCCTCCCAGTCCCTCCCAGTCCCCCCCAGTTCACTTCCAGTCCCTCCCATTCCCCTCCCAGTCCATCCCAGTCCATCCCAGTTTGATCCCAGTCCCTCCCAGTCCTCCCCATTCCCCTCCCAGTCCCTCCCAGTCCATCCCAGTCCCTCCCAGTCCCTCCCAGTCCCTCCCATTCCCCTCCCAGTCCCTCCCAGTCCCTCCCAGTCCCTCCCAGTCCATCCCAGTCCCTCCCAGTTTCCCTACCGCGCGTTCTTGCTCGCGTCCGGCCTCAGCACCTTCACCGCCACCAGCAGGGGGTGCTCTGTGCCCGGGGGGGCGGGGCCTGAGCTGGGGGGCGGGGCCAGGCCCAGGGTGTGGGGGGCGATGACCTCACACAGCAGCACCTGGGGGCGGGGCCAGAGAAAGAGGCGGGGCCTCAGAAAAAGGGCAGGACAAAGCATCTTTTGGGGTGGGGCCAAAGGAAAGGGGGAGTGGTTAAAACAATGAGGGTGTGGCCAACTGGAAAGGGGTGGTGCCTTCGCAGTGGGGCGGGACTAAAGCCGTAGTGGGTGTGGCCTTGATAAAGGCTGGGTTTGAAACATTTGGGGCATGGCAAATCATTTAGGGGCGTGGCTAAAACAATTTAGAGGTGGCGCTAAGCCATCACGGGTTGGGCCTCAATGGGGGCGTGGCTTGATGCCGGGGGCGTGACTTACCTCTCCGAACTGCCCCTCCCCCAGCTTCTCCCGGAAGCGGAGGCGGTCCCGAGGAAAGGCTGGGAGGGCGGGGTCATGGGCGGGGCTGTGGGCGGGGCCAGCCAGGGCGTAGGCGGAGCCTCCGGTGACGTCAGCCTCAGCGTAGGCCCCTGCCCCGCCCTCGGGCTCACCTGTGCAGGTGGGAGGGGCACAGGTGAGGTCATTGTGGGCGTGGTTTAAGTGGGCGTGGTCAATCCAAACCCCACCCTTACCATCGGTGTTGATTGGCTTGGCGGTGTTGGGCGGGGCCAGGGCGAGGCCTCCTATTGGCCGCGCGTAGGTGGCAAGGAGCAGCCGATAGGCTGGATTGGCTGGAGGGGCGTGGTCAGAGATGGGCGTGGTCAGGGGAGTTTTGGGGCCATTTTGAGCCTTTTCCCCATTCCTGGACCCTTTTTTTTGGGGGGATATTCCAGGAAAAAATAAAGCAAAAAATTCCTCCCTCCCCCTCTCTCGTTTCCCCTCCTTTTATTCTCCTTTTTTCCCCTTGTCCTTCCCTTTTCCCCCTCTTTTCCCCCCTTTTCCCTTTTCTCCCCCTTATTTCCCTTTTTTTCCCTTTTGCCTCTTCCCATTTTTCACCTCATTTTTTCCCTTTTCCCCCTCCCTTTTCCCCTCAATTTTCCCTCACCTTTTGGTCTCTTTTACACTCATTTTGCCTCCTTTTTTCCTCCCCTTTTTTCCCCCCATTTTCCCCCCCCTTTTTCCCCCATTTCCCCCCATTTTCTTTTCGCCCTTTTTCTCTCTTTTTCCTTCCTTTTCCACTCCTTTTTTTCCCCATTTTTTCCTCCCTTTTTCCTCCCATTTTCCTCCCCTTTTCCCCATTCCCCCCGCATTTTTTCCCCTTTTCCCCATTTTTACCCCAATTTTTCCTCCCCTTTATTTTCCCTTTTCTTTTTCCCCTTTTCCCCCCTTTTCTTTTCCCCCTTTTCCTCCTGTTCCTCTCTTTTCCCTTCCTTTTCCCCTTCTTTTTTCCTCCCTTTTTTCCTCCCATTTTTCCTCCCCTTTTCCCCATTTTCCCCCCGTTTTTCCCCGATTTTTTTCCTTTTTCGCCCATTTTTACCCCATTTTTTCCTCCCCTTTTTTCCCATTTTTTTTCCCCTTTTTTCCCCCTTTCCCACTCCCTTTTATCCCTTTTCCCCCTATTTCCCCCCATTTTTTCCCACCGTTTTCTCCCCCCATTTTTTTTTCCCCTTTTCCCCATTTTTGCCCCAATTTTTCCTCCCCTTTTTTTCCCCTTTTTCCCCAATCTTTTCCCCATTTTCCCCCTCCTGTCTCTCACCAGCCCCGGGGGGCACCGGGGGCGCTCGGGGCCGTGTCCGGGTGGGTTCCTGGTACTCCCCAGTCCCAGTCCCAGTCCAAATCCCAGTCCCGGCTCCGTTCCCAGTTCCGGTTCCGATCCGTTCGTATCGGGGTCCCCCCGCCGTGGCGTTGTTGATGACCACGGTGTCCCCCGAGAGCTGCACCCGCAGCGCCGCCTCTGATCTGTGGCCCTGGGAACCAGCAAAAACCAGTTAGAACCAGTAAAAACCAGTAAAAACCAGTTAGAGCCAGTTTAGCCCAAATTTAGACCGGTTCGGACCAGTTAGAACCAGTTCAGCCCCCCAGTTCAGGCCACGGTGTCCCCCGAGAGCTGCGCCCACAGCGCCGCCTCCGCCCCGCGGCCCTACAAACCAGTAAAAACCAGTAAAAACCAGTAAAAACCAGTAAAAACCAGTAAAAACCAGTAAAAACCAGTAAAAACCAGTTAGAGCCAGTCCAGCCCCATTTGGAACCGGTTCGGAGCAGTTAGAACCAATTCTGACCAGTTTAAACCAGTTCAGTTCCCCCCAGCTCCCCCCAGTGACCTTGCCCAGCGTCCCGGCCGCGCGGTGCCGCCGCAGGAGGATGAGGATGATGATGGCGAGCAGCAGGAGGATGATGGCGCCCAGGCAGCCCAGCAGCGCCGGCGACTGCCCCGCCCCTCCCTGCGCCGTGGGCGGGGCCAGCCCGGCCTCCCCGGGGGCTGCTGGGAGCAACGGGAGGGGCGGGACGAGTCATGGTCACGCCCACCACGGATAAGCCACGCCCATTTAATCCCTGACGCACTGGACGGCACCCAACTGAGCCCCACCCAATTAAGCCCCACCCATTTGTGCCTGCATTAAGCCACACCCGATTAAGCCCCACCTATTTATGCCCCACCTATTCATGCCTCCATTAAGCCACAGCCAATTAAGCCATTACCAGTGAAGCCCCGCCCAATTAAGCCCCACCCATTTGAGCCTCCATTAAGCCACAGCCAATTAAACCACACCCAATTAAGCCCCACCCATTTATACCTCCATTAAGCTGCAGCCCATTAAACCACACCCAGATAAGCCCCACCCATTGAACTCCGACCCCATTGATCACACCCAGTTAAGCCCCACCCATCTAAGCCCCGCCTACCCAGGCTGGTGGTGTTGGTGGCCCCGCCCCCGCCGTGGGCGTTTTCCAAGATGGCGGCGGAGGGGTCAGGGGTCGGGGGCCACCCGCTGGCACCAATGGGGTCGTCCAGCACCTCTGGGGGCGGGGAAGGTCATTGATGACATCATCAACAGTCAATGATGTCATCAATGGTCAATGACATCATCAATAATAAATAATGAATAATCAATGACGTAACCACGATGTCAGTGACGTCATTGATAGATGATGAACTCACCAGTCAACCAATGACGTCATCAACCAACCAATGACGTCATCAGCCAACCGTTGACTCCAACACTCAACCAATGACCTCAGAACCCAACCGTTGACCCCAACACCCAATGGATGAGCCCACCACCCAACCGATGACCGCAACACCCAACCATTGACCCCAACACGCAACCATTGACCCCATGACCCAACCAATGACCCCATGACCCAACCATTGACCCCAACACTCAACCATTGACCCCATGACCCAACCAATGACCCCATGACCCAACCATTGACCCCAACACGCAACCATTGACCCCAACACCCAATGGATGACCCCACCACCCAACCGTTGACCCCACCGCCCCACCTGAGACGAAGGACACCTCGCTGAAGAGCATCCACTCGGCGCCGAAGAAGAAGCGGCACTGGACGAAGCGCGCGTGGCGCCCGCCCAGGGGCACGGTGACCGAGCGGGCGCTGGGGTCCTTGGTGGCCCCGGCCAGGCCGTGGGTGACCACCAGGGGCTCCCAGGCTGTGGCCAAGACCTTCTTGAAGCGGCACTCGACCGCCCGGAAGATCCCGACGCCGCGCGTGTGGAGGTTGTTGCAGTGGACCTGGGCGGGGCGGGGGGGTGGGCACAATGACATCATCCCATGATGCTCTGGGGCAAGGTGACCAATCCAGAGGGACATCCCTGACCCCAAGGTGGACAGTGGTCACCCATCCATCCATCCATGGATGACCAATCCCACAATTCCCAATGTCCCAAATCTCCCAGAACCTCCATTTCCCACCATCCCATGATGCCCTGGGGCAAGGTGACCAATCCCGATGTTCTCCAGAAGAACATCCCTGACCCCGACGTGAGATTGACCTGGTGGCCACCCATTGGTCCATCCATGGCATTCCAATCCCACAATTCCCAGCCCTCCAAGATTTCCATTTCCCACCATCCCATGATGCCCTGGGGCAAGGTGACCAATCCCGATGTTCTCCAGAAGAACATCCCTGACCCCGACGTGAGATTGACCTGGTGGCCACCCATTGGTCCATCCATGGCTTTCCAATCCCACAATCCCCCGCGCCCCACGCCTCCCAGCATGCCCTGGGGCACCTGCATGGCGTGGAACCTGCGGAGCTCCAGGAACTCGAACTCCATCTCCACGTGGGGGCGGGGCCCCGGTGGGCGTGGCCACCCCACGTAGTCGTAGCCCGGCCACAGGCGGCGCTCGCGCGTCCTCAGGAAGTCGTCGAGGCCCAGGACGCCGTCCGAGAGCTGGCCCAGCCCCCCGAAGTGCAACCTGGGCAGGTGGGACACACCTGGGCACCTCAATTGTCCTGTCCCACCCACCTGGGAACCTCCCAGGGACACCTGGGCAGGTGGGACACACCTGGGTAACGGGGTGGTCCTGTCCCACCCACCTGGAGATGCCCCAGGGACACCTGGGCAGGTGGGACACACCTGGGTGCTGGGATTGTCCCGTCCCACCCACCTGGGGACTCTCAAGGGACAACCTGGGACAGTCTGGGGACACCTTGGGATGGTTTGGTGACACCTGTGGACACTTGGGGACACCTGGGGGTGCTTTGAGGATCACTGGGGACGTCTGGAAAAACCCTGGAGCAGTTTGAGGACACCTGGAGATGATTTGGAGACAACTGTGGATGGACACCTGGAGATGGTTTGGGGACACCTGGGGACACCTGTGAACACTTTGAAGACCACTGGGGACACCTGGAAAGCTCCTGGGGCAGTCTGGGGACACCTGGAGATGGTTTGGGGACAACTGTGGACACCTGGGGACACCTTGTGAACATCTGGTGACACCTGGGGACACCTGGGGATGGTCTGGAGACACCTGAGGACACGTGGGGACACCTTGTGATGGTTTGGTGACACCTGGGGACACCTGTGGTCACTCACGGGCCGGCGCTGAAGCCGTCGTAGGTGGAGTCGTTGAGGACGATGGGGACGGGCTCCAGCGCCATGACGTGTCCCCGCGGCGCCGTGTAGGACAGGAGCCCGGCTGGGGGCGGGGACGGGGGCGTGTCACCGCGGGGTCACCGCGGGGTCACCGCAGGGTCACCGCGGGGTCACCGTGAGGTCACCGCAGGGTCACCAGGGGGTCATTAGGAGGTTAACGGGGGGGACATGGCCATGGAGGGCCACCACAGCTTTGGGGACATGCAGGAGGTGGCACTGGGTGGGATGGGCGGCCGTGATGATGTCATGAGGAGGGGGATGATGTCATCAACCGACTGTTGACCCCATGACCCAACCATTGACCCCAACACCCAACCGTTGACCCCAACACCCCATGAATGACCCCAACACCCAATGGATGACCTCAATACTCAACCATTGACCCCAACACCCAACCATTGACCCCAACACCCAACTGTTGACCCCAACACCCAACCGTTGACCCCAACACCCCATGAATGACCCCAACACCCAATGGATGACCTCAATACTCAACCATTGACCCCAACACCCAATGAATGACCCCAACACCCAACTGTTGACTCCATGACCCAACCGTTGACCCCAACACCCCATGAATGACCCCAACACCCAACCATTGACCCCAACTCCCAACCATTGACCCCAACTCCCAACCGTTGACCCCACAATGACAAGACCCCAACCCAGCTGCCCCATGGCCGCCACCATGAAGAAGAACCATGTTGGGTGAAGGACACGACCATGGGCGACCACCACCCGTTTGTGGCCACCAGTGGGGTGGGACAGGGGTGACACAAGGGTGACAGAAGGGTGACACGGGGGTGACACGGAGGTGACACGGGGGTGACACGGGGGTGGCCCTCACCGTCCCAGGGGCAGCCGTAGAGCTCGAGGCGCAGGCAGACGCTCATGGCGCGCGGCGCCCGCGGGTACACGCGGAGCCACCGGGCCACCGGCGCCGGGGACAGGTCCTTGAGCACCACGCCCTCGGGGTCCTCGTTGCCACCAATCACCTGAGGGGACACCAATGGGGGACAGGTCCTTGAGCGCCACCCCCTCGGTGCCACCAATCGCCTGAGGGGACCCCAATTCAGGGTGGTGGCACCCGAGGGTGGTGTCACACAAGGGGATCCCAAAGGATTTGCTGGGATTTGTCGCGGCCCGAGGTCCCCGGGGCCACGGTGGACTTGGGTTTACAATGTCACCAACGTCCCCAAATGTCACCAACACTCGTAACGTCCCCAGCGTCTCCTCAAATCCCCCCAGTGTCCCCAATGTCCCCAAATCCCATTGACGCCCCCAACATCCCTAAATCCCCTTGACGTCCCCAATGTCCCCAATGCCCCTCGATGTCACCAATCACCCCGAGGTCCCCAAATCCTCCCAATGTCCCCAATGTCCCCAATCCCCTCAATATCCACAAATCCTCCCAGTGTCCCCAATGTCCCCAATGCCCCTCGATGTCACCAATCACCCCAATGTCCCCAAATCCCCGTTCCCGACATCCCCAACCCCTCCCCGATGTCCCCAAATGCCCTTGACGTCCCCAATCCCCCCAATGTCCCCAAATCCTCCCAATGTCCCCAATGTCCCCAACACCTCCGATGTCCCCCATGTCCCCAAATCCCCTCAACACCCCCAATGTCCCCAATGTCCTCAATGTCTCCAAATCTCCTTGGCACCCCCAATGCCCCAAAATCCCCTCAATGTCCCCAATGCCCCTTGATGCCCCCAATGTCCCCAACACCTCCAATGTCCCCAAATCCCCTCGACGCCCCCAACACCCCCGATGTCCCCGATGTCCCCGATGTCCCCAATACCCCCAATGTCCCCGACGCCCCCGATGTCCCCAATGTCCCCAATACCCCCAATACCCCCAACACCCTCGACGCCCCCGATGTCCCCGATGTCCCCAATGTCCCCAATACCCCCGACGCCCCCGACGTCCCCAATGTCCCCGCTGTCCCCGGTGCCACCTCGGCTCCCCAGCGGTCCCTCCAGCGCAGCCAGCGGCGCCGGTCGCGGCTGTAGCGCAGCCGGTACTGCCGGGCGAACTCGCGGCCGTGTCCCCCCGCGTGGCGTCCCTGCGTCCCCACCAGCGTCACCACGTGCAGCCGGCCCAGGTCCACCTCCAGGAACTCCTGCTCGGCCGGGAACACCGGCCCGGCCGGACACCAGGCGCCGTCGCCGTCGCTGCGGCCCAGCCTGGGGACAACGGGGACGTTGGGGACAATGGGGACGTTGGGGACGTTGGGGACAATTGGGGACATTGGGGACATTGGGGACAATTGGGGACATTGGGGACGTTGGGGACAATTGGGAACACCGGCCCGGCCGGACACCAGGCGCCGTCGCCGTCGCTGCGGCCCAGCCTGGGGACAACGGGGACGTTGGGGACAATTGGGGACATTGGGGACAATTGGGGACATTGGGGACGTTGGGGACAATTGGGAACACCGGCCCGGCCGGACACCAGGCGCCGTCGCCGTCGCTGCGGCCCAGCCTGGGGACAACGGGGACGTTGGGGACATTTGGGGACATTTGGGGACATTTGGGATGTGGGATAAGCCAAGGAGTTTGGGGACATTTTGGGGTTTGGGGAAACATTTTTGAGGACACTTGGGACACCTGGGGACACCTGGGGACACCCAGGGGACACCCAGGGGACACTTGGGGACATTTGGGGACACTTGGGAATGGGGGAACATTGAGGGGATTTGGGGACATTTTGAGGTTTGGGGACACCCAGGGGATCCACCGGACACAAGGCCCTTATACTGGTCTGAACTGGTCCATACCGGTCTATACCAGTCCATACTGGTCCGTACTGGTTTATACTGCTTCCATACTGGTCCATACTGGTCCATACTGGTTACACCAGTCTATACCAGTCTATACTGGTTTATACTGGTCTGTACTGGTTTACACTGGTTTATACTGGTTACACCAGTCCATACTGTTTTATACTGGTCCATACTGGTCAGTACTAGTCTGAACTGTTCCATACTGGTCCGTACTGGTCTGTACTGGTTTATACGGGTCTGAACTGGTCCATACCGGTCTATACCAGTCCATACTGGTTGACACCGGTCCTTACTGGTCCCTACTGGTTTATACTGGTCCGTACTGGTGCGTACCGGCCGTGGCGGGCGGCGGTGGAGTCGGACCAGGCGCTGGAGGCCGAGAGGCGAAAGTCGGGGATGGAACCGTCCTGCATGCCCAGGGCGAAGCGGCAGCGGCCTGGGGACAGCGAGGGGACACTGGGGACACTGGGGACACTGGGGACACTGGGGACATTGTGGGGACAGCGGGGACAGCGAGGGGACACTGGGGACACTGGGGACAGACAGGGGACATTGTGGGGACATCGGGGACAGCGAGGGGACACTGGGGACACTGGGGACACTGGGGACAGACAGGGGACATTGTGGAGAGTGGGGGCAGTGGGGACATCGGGGACATTGGGGACAGTGGGGACACTGAGGGGACACTGGGGACAGTCAGGGGCTTTGGGGACATTGGGGACACTGAGGAGACATTGGGGACATTGGGGACAATGGGGACACTGGGGACACTGGGGACATCCAGGGCATTTGGGGACATTGGGGGGACTGAGGGCCTTGGGGCTGCTTGGGGACATTCAGGGACAGTTGGGGACATTTGGTGGCATTTGGTGGCGCCGGGGTCACTCACCCAGGTCCAGCGCCGTCCCCTCCGTCCCCCGCGGGGTCCCCTCGGCCACCCCGGCCAGCAGCAGGAGGGGGAGGGGCAGCGGCAGCGCCCCCATGGCCCCGCCCCCAGCCCGGGGATACTGGGAGGGAACTGGGAATGAACTGGGATGGACTGGGATGGACTGGGATGGACTGGGAGGGAACTGGGATGGACTGGGATGGACTGGGAGGGACTGGGATGGACTGGGAGGGAACTGGGAATGAACTGGGATGGACTGGGAGGGACTGGGATGGAACTGGGATGGACTGGGATGGACTGGGATGGACTGGGAGGGACTGGGAGGGACTGGGAGGGAACGGGGAATGAACTGGGATGGACTGGGAGGGACTGGGATGGAACTGGGATGGACTGGGATGGACTGGGATGGACTGGGAGGGACTGGGAGGGACTGGGAGGGACTGGGATGGACTGGGATGGACTGGGAGGGACTGGGAGGGACTGGGAGGGACTGGGAGGGACTGGGAGGGACTGGGAGGGAACGGGGAATGAACTGGGATGGACTGGGAGGGACTGGGATGGAACTGGGATGGACTGGGATGGACTGGGATGGACTGGGAGGGACTGGGAGGGACTGGGAGGGAACGGGGAATGAACTGGGATGGACTGGGAGGGACTGGGAGGGACTGGGAGCGCTGGGAGCCCCCCCAGCAGCTGCTCCCAGAATCCTTTGCTGGAATTTTCCCCCTTCCCCTCCCCCCACAACAGCTGCAGAGGGGGCGGTGCTTCACCCTGAACCCGCCCACTCATTTGCATAAAGATGAGTATTCATTAACTGCCCTAAAAACCACCCGGGGAGGACAAAATTGGCCTCAAATGTCCCCAAAATTTCCCGAAATTCCCGAAATTTTCCCCAAAATTTCCCCCAACTCCCCCAATTCCCCTAAATCCCCCCAAATTTCACTCAAACTACCCCAAAATTCCCCAAATTCCACCCAAAATACCCCGAAATCCCCTCAAATTTCCCCAAAATCTCCCCCAAAATTCCCAATTTTCTCCACAAAATTCCCAATTCCCCGCCAAAACTCCCCCCAAAATCCCCCAAATCCCCAAAATTAAACCAAATTTTTTTCCCAACCCCGCCAAAAGTTCTAAAAAAATCCCCTCAGATCTCCCTCAAACCCCCCAAATTTCCCCCCAAAATTCCAATTTCCCCTCCCAAACTCCCCCCAGATTTCTCCAAATTTTCCCCAATCTCCCCCCAAAGTTCCCCAAATTCCCACATTTCCCCCAAATTGCCCAAAACCCCCAAAAATCCCAATTTTCCCACCAAGCTGCCCCCAAAATCCCACCAAATCACCCCCAAATTTCCCCTAAATTCCCCAAATTTCCTCCCAAATCCCCCCAAATTCCTCCAAATTTTCCCCCCAAACTCCCCCCAAAGTTCCCCAAATTCCCACATTTCCCCCAAATTGCCCCAAATCCCCCAAATTCCCCCCAAAATCCCGATTTCCTCCCCCAAAACTCCCAATTTTCCCCCCAAACTCCCCCCAAATTTTCCCCCCAAAAATCCCAATTTTCCCCCAAACTCCCCTGAAACTCCCCGAAATTCCCACATTTTCCCCAAAATTCCCCCAAATTCTCCTTTCCCCGGTCCCCACCTCTCCCCTCGGCTGCTCCGGTCGCTCCCGGCTCCCCCCGGACCCTCCCCAAAATCCCCAAATTTCCCCCCAAAATCTCCAAATTTCCCCCAAAATCCCCAAATTTCCCCCAAAATCCCAATTTCCCCCCCCCAAACTCCCCCCAAATTGCCCAATTTCCCGAATTCCCCCCAAATTCCCCCCAATTCCCGGTCCCCACCTCTCCCCTCGGCTCCTCGGTCGCTCCCGGCTCCCCCCGGACCCTCCCCAAAATCCCCAAATTCCGGCGCCGCCCCCGGGGGGCTCCAGGGGGGCTCCCGGACCCCGAATTCCCGCGGGAATTCCCCGGGAAAATTCCCGAAATCCCCGAAAATAACCCCAAAACAAAAACGGGGGAAATCCCCAAAATTCTCGTTTTTTTTTTTTTTTTTTTTTTTTTTTTTTTTTTTGGGGGGGGGGCGAAAATGCCAAAATTGGGGTTTTTTTTTGGGACTTTTTTATTCCTAAAATCTCACAGAATTTCCATTTTTTTGGGGACCTTTTTATTCCCAAAAAACCATAATTCTCATTTTTATTTGCAAATTCCCCCAAAGTTCTCATTTTGGAGACTTTTTATTGCCAAAATTCCCAATTTTTGGGACGTCTTATTGCCAAAATTACCATTTTTGGGGACTTTTTATTCCCAAATTCCCCAAAATTTCAGATTTTGGAACTCTTTATTCCCAAAAATTCCCCTTTCACCCCAAAATTTCCCACTTTTTCGACTTTTATACCGAAAATTCCCATTTTTGGGACCTTCTAATCCCCGAAATTCCCATTTTCCCCCTTTTTATCCCCAAAATTCCCAATTTTTGCCCCTTTCTCCCTGCCATAATTCTCATTTTTGTTACCTTTGTATCCCCAAATTTTCCATTTCTAGGTCCCTTTTATTTCCAAAATTCACATTTTTAACCCTTTTAACCCCCAAATTCCCATTTTTTAACCCTTTTCATCCCAAAATTCCCAATTTTTTCCCCGTTTTTATTCCCCCCCAAATTCCCATTTTTTAACCCTTTATTTCCCAAAATTCCCAATTTTCTCCCATTTTTATTCCCCCCCAAAATTCCCATTTTTTAACCCTTTTTATCCCAAAATTCCCAATTTTCCCCCCATTTTTATTCCCCCCCAAAATTCCCATTTTTTAACCCTTTTCATCCCAAAATTCCCAATTTTTTCCCCATTTTTATTCCCCCCATTTCCCGTTTCCCCTCCCCCCCCTCGGGGGTCCCTCCCCCTCCCCCCAAATCCCAAAAAACCTCGGGGGGGGGGCGGGGGAGGGGTCGGGGTCACGTGACCGCGCAGCTGCCGCCCCTCCCCCCCCCCCGGCTGCTCCCGGAACAGCTGGAAAAGGGGGGGGGGGGGGGGAGGGGATGGGGGCAATTACCGAGGTTTCCTAATTAATTCCCCTTTAATAATCACAATTTCTTAATCGTTCCGCATTAATAGCCGTTATTTCCGTGCATTTATCATTATTTCCCAAATATTACTAATTGTTTCCCGAGTATTTATCGTCATTTCAATTTATTTCCTAATTACTGGTTCCGATTTCCTAATAATTAGTCGTTATTAGTCATTATTAGTAATTATTAGTCATTATTGCCCCGTTATTAGCCATTATTATTCATTATTTCCCAATTATTAAAAATTATTTCCAAATTAATTATCAATTTTTTTCCTAGTATTGCGCATCATTATTCCTTATTAACCTATTATTGGTAATTACTTTCTATTTCTTGTTATAATTTCCTAATTATTAGTAATTATTTCCTAATCAACAACTATTATTTCCTTATTTGTAATACTTATTTCCCATTATTAGCCATTAGTAGTCCCATCAATTAGCTATTAGTATCTATAATTACCCATTAATGAGCAATTATTTGCTAGAACTACTCATTAGTTAGCAATTATTAGCTATAATCACCCGGTATTTTCCAATTATTGGCTATGGTTACCCATTAATTAGCAGCAATTAGCCATTATTAACTGGTTATTAGCCATAATTACCAATTAAATAGCGATAATTAGCCATTTTCCCCGATGTCATTAATAATCAGCGATTTCTCCCCTTTCCTCATTATCATACCACGCGCTCATTTGCATAACAGGACCCCTCATTATAATACGTCAATCATTCCCCATAACCCCGCCCCTGCCCTTTAAAACCACTCCCTCTCCCCTCACGACAAAACCCCGCCTTCCGCCCCTCTCAACTAATCAGCACCGCGCTGCTGTGGCAACAACCAATCAGCGCTGTCTCTATGGGGGAAGTAGCCAATCAGCGCTGCCGCCGCGCGGGGGGCGTGGCTTCGCTGCCGTGAGGGGGAGGTGGCGGCCGCCATGTTAGAGGCGGCTGAGGGCGAGCGGGGAGGGGACGCATGGAGGCTGTAGGGGCTCTATAGGGGCGGATTGGGGTTCCAAATGGGGCTGGGGGCTTCCAAAAAGGGTCCGGGGGGCGTTTAAAGGGGCTTGAGGGGGGTATAGAATGTGTGGGGGGGCGGGTTTGCGTGAGGGTGTGTGGGGCCTGTATGGGTTCTGTATGGGATCTATGTGGGATCTATGGGGGATCTACATGGGATCTATAGCGGGGGATTTTTGGGGATATCCGGAACGTATGGATGGAGGGTGGGGGGAGGGCAAGGGAGGGGGGAGGGGGTTCGAGGGTACCTATGGAGGGTGGGGGGAGGGTGGATCCATAGGGGGGAATTTTTGGGGAATATCCGGAGTGGTTTCTGGGGATATCCGAAACCTATGACGGCTATAGGGGAATTTTTGGGGGGGGTGGGTTGGGCCCTTTATGGGACCTATGGGGTCTATAAGGGATTTTTTGGGGGCGGTGGGCCCTATATGGGACCTATAGGGGGGATTTGAGGGGTCTAAAGGCGATTTGGGGGAGGGCTTGGGCCCTGTATGGGACCTGTAGGGGAATTTGGGGAGGGGGCTTGGGCCCTTAATGGGGTCTATAGGGGGATTTTTGGGAGGTGGTTGAACCCTTTATAGGACGTATGGGGTCCATAGAGGATATTTTGGGGGGGATTGGGTCCTATATGGGGTCTCTAGGGGATTTTTTGGGAGGCGGTTGGGTCCTATATGGGGGATTTGGGGGAATTTGAGGGGTCTTTGGGGACTTTGAGGGCGTTTTGGGGACATTTGGGG
The DNA here is from genome assembly GCF_027887145.1 of Ammospiza caudacuta. Lineage (NCBI taxonomy): Eukaryota > Metazoa > Chordata > Aves > Passeriformes > Passerellidae > Ammospiza > Ammospiza caudacuta. The sequence goes on along the minus strand of NC_080625.1, from coordinate 377,787 downwards.
GGGTCTATAGGGGATTTGGGGTGGGCTTTGGGTTCTATACGGGATTTTTGGGGGTCCTGTATGGGACCTATAGGGGGGTTTGGGGGTCTTTATTGGATCTATAGGGGGTGTTTGGCTCTATGGGGGGGTTTGGGGGGCTCTATGTGGGACCTATAGGGGGGTTTGGGGCGGTTTATGAGATCTATAGGGGACATGGGGCTCTGTAGGGTGGGTTTGGGGGGATCTGAGGGGGTTTCATGTGATCTGTAGGGGACTTCAAAGTTCTGTGGGGGGGGGGTTGTGACATTTGGGGATCTATGGGGGGCTTAGGGGCCCTATAGGGGACACTGGGGTCCTATAGGGGGGTTGTGGTGACATTTGGGGGGTTCAGGGGCCCTATAGGGGGCATTGGGATTCTGTAGGGGACATTGGGGCCCTATAGGGGCTCCTTTGGTGGGGGGGATCTTTGGGGGATTCCCTGGGGATCTGTGGGGGATTCCCTGGGGGTCCGTGGGGGATTTCCGTGGGGGATCCACAGGGATCCATGGGTGATTCCATAGGGGATCTATGGGGGATTCCATGGGGGATTCCGTAAGGGATCCATAGGGGACTCCCAGGTGATCCATGGGGAATCCATAGCGGACCCATAGATGATCCATGGGGCATCCCATTGGTATCTATAGGAGATCCATTGGGGACCCGTAGAGGACCCATAGGGGATCCATGGGGGTCCCATAGGGTATCCATAGATGATTCCATGGGGGATCCATAGGGGACCCATAGATGACCTATAGGGGACCCATGGGGGATCCATAGATGATTCCATGGGGGATCCATAGATGATTCCATGGGGGATCCATAGGGGACCCATGGAGTATCCATAGATGATCCCATGGGGGATCCATAGATGATCCATAGGGGATCTATAGGGTGCCTACAGGGTATCCACAGGCCCTGTCCCCCAGCGGGGGGCGCTGTCCCGTGCGCTGCCCCCGGGGTTGAGGCCACAGCAAGGCCGGGGTCACCTACGGCCGGGGCCGTATGGATCCCATGGGGGACCCTGCCCCGTAGGGGACCCCGCAGCGGATCCGCCACGGCCCCGGCACACGCCGACCCCTACACGCCCTATAGGTTCTGTGGGGGATCCTACAGGGGATCCGCCACGGCACACGCCGACCCCTACACGCGGTCAATAAAGGTAAATAAAGTGAAATAAAGATAAATTAAAGAAATAAAAGCGGTTTTGGCTCCGTTCCTTGGGGGCGGGACGTGCGGTGAGGCCTCGCCCTCACCAAAGATGGCGGCGCCCTCAAACAAAATGGCCGCGCCGGCGCCAAGATGGCGGCGCGGAGCGTTGAGAGCGTGCGCCTCACGCTGAAGGCCCCCAACCGCCCCCTTTCCCCACACGCGGGGCTGCCCTCAGCGGGCGCCTGACGCCGGTAGCGGCGGTTCCGCGGCTTTTAACGGCTCCGGTAGCGGCGGGAGGGGCGCGGAGGACCCCGGGCGGCGGCGGCACCGTCGCTTCAGGCGCGGCCCGGGGCAGCCCCGGCGGCGGGGGCCTCGCTCGCGCAGGCGCAGAGCGCAGCAGGCGCTGGGCCGGAGCCGCCGCGGCCGCGTCGGAGCCGCCGACACCGAGGTGGGGGAGGGGGAACCGGGGGGTCCCGGGGGGTCCCGGGGGTCCCGGGGGGCTCGGGGAGGGGGCTCGGTGCGGAACGGCCCCGGTGTAACGGGATCCGCCCCTCAGCACCGCCCGTTCCCCTGGGCGCGGCCTGCGCGGGCCCGGCCGGCGCCGCCATGGCGGAGGAGCGGCCCGAGGTGCTGCAGGTGCTGGTGAAGACGCTGGACTCGCAAACGCGGAGCTTCGAGGTGGAACCGGAGGTGAGGGGAGCGGCGGGGGACGTCCCGGTGCCGACACCACCCCGGGGTCGGTGTCAGCCCCTCCCGGTACCGACCGGCGTGACCCGCCCGGTGCTGCCGGTGCGGGCCCCGGTACCGGTGTGACCCTCCTGGTACCGGTTTCATCTCCCGGTTCCAACCCCCGGTACCGGTGTGACCCCCCTGGTCCCGGTTCTGACGCGGTTCCGCTCAGATCTCGGTGCGGGAGTTCAAGCAGAGAATCGCGGGCGCCGTCAGCATCGCGGCCGAGAAACAGCGGCTGATCTACCAGGGCAGAGTGCTGCAGGACGAGAGGAAACTGCGCGATTACAGTGAGGAAAAACGGGGGAAAAACGGGAAAAATTTTGGGAAAAAATTGGGGGAAAATAATGGGGAAATAACGGGAAAAAAGGGGGAAAAAATGGGGATAAATGGGGAACAGCAGCTGATGTACCAGAGCAGAGTGCTGCAGGACGAGAGGAAGCCGCGCGATTACAGTGGGGAAAAGTGGGGAAAAATGGGAAAAAAATTTGGGGAAAAATTGGGAATTATCGGGGAAAAATTGGGCAAAAGTCGAGAAAAAAATTGGGATAAACGGGAACAGCGGCTGATGTACCAGAGCAGAGTGCTGTAGGATGAACGGAAACTGCGCGATTGCAGTGAGGAAAAACGGGGAGAATGGAGAAAAAATCTGGGAAAAATTTAGGGAAAAATTGGGGGAAAATCGGAGGCAAAAAAAAGGGAAAATAACAGGAAAAAAATTGGGGAAAAATCGAGAAAAAAATTGGGGATAAACGGGGATGGGAACGGGAATTGGGCTGGGAGGGGGAGATTTTTATTTTTGGGGGGCTCTGACCCCCATTTCCCCCCCGTTTTCCCCCCGTTTCCAGATGTGGGGGGCAAGGTGATCCACCTGGTGGAGCCGGGGGGGATTTGGGGGTCTCGGGGCTGTTCTGAGGGGGGGTCTCACCCCGTTTTCCCCCTGTTTCCAGATGTGGGGGGCAAGGTGATCCACCTGGTGGAGCCGGGGGGGATTTGGGGGTCTCGGGGCTGTTCTGAGGGGGGGTCTCACCCCGTTTTCTCCCTGTTTCCAGATGTGGGGGGCAAGGTGATCCACCTGGTGGAGCGCGCCCCCCCCCAGGCGCAGCCCCCCGGCTCGGGGGGGCCCTCGGGGGCGGGGGGGGGGCTGGGCACCTCCTCCCCTCCCCCACACCACCCCCAGAACGGGGCGGGGGTCCCGAGGGGGGGCGGCCCCGACCGCAACGGGAACAGCAGCAGCTACGTGATGGTGGGCACCTTCAACCTGCCGGTGAGAAACGGGGAGAAAAGGGGCAAAAACGGGCAAAAACGGGGAAAATGGGGGAAAAGATGGGGAAAAATGGAAAAAATGGGGAAAAATGGGGAAAAACGGGGTAAAAATGGGGTAAAATGGGGCTGGGGGCAGCAGCAGCAGCTACGTGATGGTGGGCACCTTCAACCTGCCGGTGAGAAATGGGGCGAAAAGGGGCAAAAATGGTTAAAAACGGGAAAAATGGGGAAAAATGGGGTAAAATGGGGTAAAATGGGGGTAAAATGGGGCTGGGGGCAGCAGCTGCAGCTACGTGATGGTGGGCACCTTCAACCTGCCGGTGAGAAATGGGGTGAAAATGGGGGAAATTGGGTAAAAATGGGGAAAATGGGGGAAAACGGGGTAAAAATGGGGGAAAATGGGGGTAAAATGGGTCTGGGGGCAGCAGCTGCAGCTACGTGATGGTGGGCACCTTCAACCTGCCGGTGAGAATTGGGGTGAAAATGGGGGAAATTGGGTAAAAATGGGGAAAATGGGTTTTTTTGGGGGGGAATTTTGGGTTTTTTTGGGGCGAATTTTGTGGGATTTTAGGGGGTTTTTTTGGGGGTATTTTGGGAAGGGGATTTTGTGGGATTTGAGGGCAATTTTGGGTGCTCAGTAATTCAACAGAAACGTCTTTAGGGGTGTCAGCGATTTGGGGAGGGGGCAGTTTTGGGGGGGGGTCTGTAATTTTGGGGCTGGGGGGTTGAGTATTTTTTGGGGGTGTCAATAATTTAGTGGAGAATTTTGGGGGTGTCAGTAATTTTGGGAGGGGGCAGTTTTAGGTGATTGCTGATTTTGGGGCTGGGGGCTGCTCAGCATTTTTGGGAGGCTACTAATTGATAATTATTAATTAATAATTAATGAATTCCTCCTCAGATCGACGGCTCCTCCGTGGACGTTCACATCAACATGGACCAGGGCCCCGCCCAGGTGGGTCTGGGGGGTTCTGGGGGTTCCCTCCCCAGTTTGGGGGTCCCAGGGGGTCTCAGGGGCCTCGGGGTGACCCCTTGGTGCCCCCCCCCCCAGAGTGAACCCCGAATGCGGCTCCTGGTGGCTCAGCACCTGCTCAGGGACATCCAGGGGGTGCTGGCGCAGCTGGAGGTGAGGAGCAGACCCAAAATGCCCCAAAATCACCCCAAAAATCACCCCAAAAATACCCGCTTAAAATACCACAAAGTTCCCCCAGAATTCCGTCCCAAAAAACTCCAAAATCACCCCAAAAATATCCTGAAAATGCTCTCTAAAATCCTGCAAAATCCCCCCAAAATTCCATCCCAAAAAACTCTAAAATCACCCCAAAAATATCCTGAAAATACCTTGTAAATTCCCGCAAAATCCCCCCAAAGTTCTGTCCCAAAAAACTCCAAAATCACCCCAAAAATACCCCGAAAATACCCCCTGAAATTCCACAAAATCCCCCCCAAAACTGCCCCAAAAAACTTCAAAAATACCCCCAAAAATACCCCCCTTAAATCCCACAAAATTCCCCCGGAATTCATTCTCAAAAATCCCACAAAATTCCCTCCAAGTTCTTCTTCCAAAAAACCCCAAAATCAGCCCAAAAATACTCTGTAAAATCCCGCAAAATCCCCCCAAAATTCCGTCCCAAAAGACTCCAAAATCACCCCAAAAATATCCCCAAAATACTCTCTAAAATCCTGCAAAATCCCCCCATAATTCTGTCCCAAAAAAGTCCAAAATCACCCCAAAAATACCCCTCAAAAATCCCAGAAAACTCCCCTAAAATTCTCTCCCAAAATCCCCCAAAAAATCCCAAAAATGCACAAACCCTCCCCCCAAAAAATCCCATAAAACTGCCCCCCAAAAATCCCTGAAAAAAACCCCAAAATACCCAAAAATACCACAAAGCTCCCCCCTACCAAAAATCCCCCCCAGAAAAGCCCAAAATCTCCCCAAACCCCCCCTAAAATCCCCCAAAATCCCCCAAAATCCTCCCCAAAACCCCCCCAAATCCCCCCAGACCCCCCTAAAATCCCCTCAGACTCCCAAGCCCCCTCTAAATTTCCCCAAATTCCCCCCAAATTCCCCCCAGACCCCCAAAATCGCCCTAAACCCCCAAAATCTCCCCAAAATTCCCAAATTTCCCCTTTTTCCGCCCCCCCCCCCCCAGGGAAATGGGGGGGGGTCTCGCTCCCCCCCCGGCCAGGCCCAGGGGCCCCCCCCGGCCCCCCCAGAGCCCCCCGGACCCCCCGAGACCCCCGAGGAGCCGATGGAGGCGGCGGCGCCCCCCGAGACCCCCGGGAACGCCCCCGAGACCCCTGGGAACGCCCCCGAGACCCCCGGGAACGCCCCCGAGACCCCCGGGAACGCCCCCGAGACCCCCGGGAACGGCCCCGAGACCCCCGGGCCTGAGGCTGCCAGGTGAGGCTGGGGAGGGGTCCTGGCGATTTGGGGAGGGGGCTCGGGGGGTCTTGGTGGCTTTTGGGGGGTCCTGAGGGGGTCTCAGGGGGATTTGGGGGGTCTCAGAGGGATTTGGGGGGTCCTGGGAGAGGTTTGGGGGGGGGGGTCCTGAGGGTATTTTGGGGAGGGGTCTCGGGGAGGTTTGGGGGGGGGTTTGGGGGGATTTAGAGGGTTTTGGGGAGGGGTCTGGGGGTCCTGGAGGGGTTTTGGGGAGTCCTGAGGGGGTCTCAGGGGGATTTGGGGGGTCTTGGGGGGGTTTTGGGGGTCCTGGGAGAGGTTTTGGGGGGGGGGGGGTCCTGGGGGTATTTTGGGGAGGGGTCTCAGGGGGATTTGGGGGGGTTTTGAGGGGATTTAGAGGGTTTTGGGGAGGGGGCTCGGGGGGTCTTGGTGGCTTTTGGGGGGTCCTGAGGGGGTCTCAGGGGGATTTGGGGGGTCTTGGGGGGGTTTTTGGGCGTCCCGGTGAATTTGGGGAGGGGTCTCTCTCTGCCCCCTCCCCATTTTCAGCCCCCCGAGTCCCGCCGAGCTGGGGGAGGTTCTGGGGCAGTTTTGGGGTTTTTGGGGGTCCCGGTGGATTTGGGGGAGGGTCCTGGCTGATTTAAGGGGGTTTGGGGGTTTTTGGGTGATCCTGGGGGGGGTTTTGGGGGTCCGGGTGAATTTGGGGAGGGGTCTCTCTCTCTCTGCCCCCTCCCCATTTTCAGCCCCCCCCCTGAGCCCGGCGGAGGTTCTGGGGGGGATTTGGGGTTTTTGGGGGTCCCGGGGCGGATTTGGGGGGTCCCGGTGGATTTGGGGGGTTTTGGGGAGGTTTCTGGGGGTCCCGGTGAATTTGGGGAGGGGTCTCTCTCTCTCTGCAGCCCCCCGAGCCCCGCCGAGCTGGGGGAGGTGCTGGGGGAGCTGCGGCGCCTGGAGCTGCGGCTGGAGCCGTTCCGGCAGCGCTATCGCGACATCCTGGGGGCGGCCGCCACGGCCGACTACGGCCACGACGTGGGTCTGGGGGCTTGGGGGGTCTGGGGGCTCCTGGGGGGGGGTCACAGGGAGGATTTGGGGCGGTTTTGGGGCAGTTTTGGGGGCGGTTTTGGGGCATTTTGGGGCGGTTTTGGGGTGATATCGGCAGCGCTATCGCGACATCCTGGGGGCGGCCGCCACGGCCGACTGCAGCCACGACGTGGGTCTGGGGGCTTCAGGGTGGTCTGGGGGCTTCGGGGGGGTCTGGGGGCTTCGGGGGGGTCTGGGGGGCTCCTGGGGGGGTCACAGGTAGGATTTGGGGCGGTTTTGGGGCATTTTGGGGCGGTTTTGGGGCATTTTTGGGGCGGTTTTGGGGTGATATCGGCAGCGCTATCGCGACATCCTGGGCAGCACCGCCACGGCCGACTGCGGCCACGACGTGGGTCTGGGGGCTTCGGGGTGGTCTGGGGGCTTCGGGGGGGTCTGGGGGCTTCGGGGGGTGTGAGGGCTTCGGGGGGGTCTGGGGGCTTCGGGGGGGTCTGGGGGGCTTTAGGGGAAAGATTTGAGGGAGATTTCTGGTGATTTTGAGTGATTTTGGTGATTTCGGGGTGATTTTGTGTGATTTTGGGTGATTTGAGGTGATTTTAGGGTGGTTTTGGGGTAATTCTGAGGCGACTTTTGAGTGAATTTGGGGTGGTTTTGGGGGAAGATTTTGGGGGAGACTTTTGGTGATTTTGGGGACTTTTGGTGATTTTGGGTGGTTTTGAAATGATTTGAGGTAATTTTGGGGGGTAATTTTGGCAGATTTTGGGGTGGTTTTGAGGTGATTTTAGGGTAATTTTGAGATTATTTTAGGGTGGTTTTGGGGAAGGTTTTGGGGACGTTTTTGGTTATTTCGCGGTGATTTTGGGGGATTTGAGGTGATTTTGGGGGGGTTTTTGGGTGATATTGGGTAATTTTGGATCGTTTTGGGGAGTTTTGAGGTGATTTTTAGATCATTTTGGGGTGATTTTGAGGGAATTTTGAGGTGATTTTTGGGTAATTTTGAGGGGATTTTGAGGGGATTTTTGGGTAATCTTGAGGTGATTTTGGGAGCAAATTTTGGGATATTTTTGGGGCAAATTTGGGGGATTCTGGTTAATTTTGGGTGTTTCTCCCCCCCCAGGCCGAGGCTCGCGAGGACCTCACCCTGGTGGGGGAGGGGCAGTGCGGGGTTTTGGGTTATTTTGGGATAATTTTGGGGTTATTTTGCTGGGATTTTTTGGGGGGATAATTTTGGGGTTATTCTTGGGGCGAAATTCGAGGGATTTTGGGTAATTTTGGGTTGAGTTTTGAGGTGATTTTTTTTTGGTTATTTCGGGGTAATTTTGCGGGCATTTTGGGGTGATTTTAAGGAGATTTTTGGGGTGGTTTTTGGGGTGATTTCGGGGCGGTTTTTGGGGTAATCTCGGTGATTTTTGGGTGTTTCTCCCCCCCAGGCCGAGGCGCGCGAGGTCCTGACCCTGGTGGGGGGGGGGCAGTGCGGGGTTTTGGGTTATTTTGGGATTTTTTTGGGGATAATTTTGGGGTTTATTCTTGGGGCGAAATTCGAGGGATTTTGGGTAATTTTGGGTTGAGTTTTGAGGTGTTTTTTTTTTGGTTATTTCGGGGTAATTTTGCGGGCATTTTGGGGCGATTTTAAGGAGATTTTTGGGGTGGTTTTGGGGTGGTTTTGGGGTGGTTTTTGGGGTGGTTTCGGGGCGGTTTTTGGGGTAATCTCGGTGATTTTTGGGTGTTTCTCCCCCCAGGCCGAGGCGCGCGAGGAGGCCCAGCGGGTCCTGACCCTGGTGGGGGAGGGGCAGCGTCTCCTTGGCAACGCCCTGGTGGCGCTGGCCGAGCTGCGCTGCAATTTGGGGGGGGTCCCGCCCCGCCCCCTGCAGCTGGCCCGGCCCCTCCCCCACTACGGGCCCCCCATGCTGGTGCAGCAGGCGACCATCCCCATCCAGGTGGGGGAGGGGCGGGACCCCCGGAATTGGGGAGGGGGACACCAAAAAATGGGGCGGGGGACACCGAAAAATGGGGAGGGGGGTGGGGGGTCCCCCGAATTTGGGGAGGTGGGGTCCCGAAATTGGGGAGGGGGGGAACCCTGAAATTGGGGAGGGGGACCCCGAAAAATGGGGAGGGGACACCAAAAAATGGGGAGGGGGGCACCCCCGAAATTGGGGAGAGGGGGTCCCGAAATTGGGGAGGTGGGGACCCCGAAATTGGGGAGGTGGGGAGCCAAAAATTGGAGGGGGGGGGAACCCTCAAAATGGCGGGGGGGGAGGGGACCCCAAAAAATGGTGAGGGGGGGGGTCCCCGAAATTGGAGAGGGGGGTCCTCCGAAATTGAGGGGGGGGACCCCGAAATTGGGGGGGGGACCCCGAAATTGGGGAGGTGGGGACCCAAAAATTGGAGGGGGGGGGAAAACCTCAAAATGGCGGGGGGGGGGGGACCCCAAAAAATGAGGAGGGAGGGGAGTAATGAAATGGAGATGAGGGACCCCAAAATGAGGAGGGGGCAACCTCAAAATGGGGGAGGTGGGACCCCGAAATTGGGGGCAGGGGGACCCCAAAAAATGGGGAAGGGGGGCCCTGAAATAGCGGGGGGGGAGAGTGAGGGACTCCAAAATGGGGAGGGGGACAGAGAAATGGAGGAGGAGATACGAAAATGGGGCTGGGGGACCCCAAAATAAGGGGGGGGAAGACCCCAGAAATAGGCGAGGTGGGACCCCGAAATGGGGGGCAGGACCCCAAAAAATGGGGAGGGGGAACCCTGAAATGGAGGTGGGGGGCAATGAAATGGGGCTGGGGACCCCAGAATAAAGGGGGGGCCCAAAACGGGGGGATAAGGGACCACTAAATGGGGCTGGGGTCCCGAAGTAAAGAGAGGGATTCCAAAATAAAGGGGGAAACCCCGAAATTTGAGGAGGAAGGACCCCAAAATGGGGGGTTGGGGGCGGGGCAAGGGTCCCCGACCCCGCTGATTTGGGGGGGGTCCCAAACCCTGACCCTGCCCCCCCCTTTCCCCCCCCCAGATCAACGTGGGCACCACGGTGACGATGGCCGGGAACGGGGGCGGGGCCGGGGCAGGAGGAGGCCCCGCCCCCCCCACCCCGCCCCCCCCCCCCGCGCCCCCCGGCCCCGCCGAGCTCCCCCCCGGCCCCTCCCCCACCGCCAGCCCCGGGGACCCCCCCGAGACCCCCCCGGGGGGCGGGGCCGCGGCGGGGCCGGCCCCTCCCCCCCCGCCGCCGCCCCCGCCCCGCGTGATCCGGATCTCGCACCAGAGCGTGGAGCCCGTGGTGATGATGCACATGAACATCCAGGGTGAGGGAGAGACCCCCGCGAGGGACCCCAAAAACTGCCCCGAAATGGGCACCGGGACCCCCAAAGTGCCCCTCGAAAACTGCCCCGAAATGGGCACTGGGACCCCCAAAATGCTCCTCGAAAACTGCCCCGAAATGGGCACTGGGACCCCCAAAATGACCCCCAAAAACTGCCCCAAAACTGTGCCAAAACCTGTCCTAAAATGGGCACCGGGACCCCCAAAATGCCCCTCGAAAACTGTCCCAAAACTGTGCCAAAAACTGTCCCGAAATGGGCACCGGGACCCCCAAAATGCCCCTCGAAAACTGCCCCGAAATGGGCACCGGGACCCCCAAAATGCTCCTCGAAAACTGCCCCGAAATGGGCACCGGGACCCCCAAAATGCCCCCCAAAAACTGCCCCAAAACTGTGCCAAAAACTGCCCCGAAATGGGCACCGGGACCCCCAAAATGCCCCTCGAAAATTGCCCCGAAATGGGCACTGGGACCCCCAAAATGCCCCCCAAAAACTGCCCCGAAAACTGCCCTGAAATGGGCACCGGGACCCCCAAAAACCTCCCCAAAAACTGCCCCGAAAACTGCCCCAAAATGAGCACCGGGACCCCCGAAAACTTCCCCAAAACTGTGCCAAAAACTGTCCCAAAGTGGGCACCGGGACCCCCAAAATGCCCCCTGAAAACTGCCCCAAAATGGGTTCTGGGACCCCTGAAAACATCCCCGAAACTGTGCCAAAAACTGCCCCGAAATGGGCACCGGGACCCCCAGAACTGTGCCTTGGGACCCCCAAAACCCTCCCGAAAATGTGCCCCAAAAATTGTGATGGAACCCCCAAAAGTTGCCCCAAAAACTGCCCTGGGACCCCCAAAAACCTCCCCAGAAACTGCCCCAAAACTGTCCCAAAGAATGTCTTGGGACCCCCAAAAGTGACCCCAAAAAGTGATCCTGGAATCCCCAAAAACTGCCCCAAAACTGGCCCCGGGACCCCCAAAACTGCCCCCGGAACCCCCAAAATCTGCCCCCCAAAACTGCCCCAGAAAGTGCCCTGGGACCCCCAAAAACGGCCCCAAAAACTGCCCCAGAAACTGCCCCAGAAAGTGTTTTGGGACCCCCAAATCCTTCCCCAAAACTGCCTTAGGACCCCCAAAATCTGCCCTGAGTCCCCCCCCCCAAAATTCCCCCCAAAAATCCCCCAGAGCCCCCCATGACCCCCCCCTCTCTGTGCCCCCCAGATTCGGGCTCTCCCCCCTCGGGGGGCTCGGCCGGACCCCCCGGGCCGGGGCTGGGCATCGGTGAGTGGGGGGATTTGGGGGGGATTTGGGGAGATTTTGGGGGATTTGGGGAGATTTTGGGGGGATTTGGGGGGGATTTGGGGAGATTTTGGGGGATTTGGGGAGATTTTGGGGGGATTTGGGGGGATTTGGGGAGATTTTGGAGTTTCTGAGGGGATTTTGGGGGCATTTCGAGGATTTACGGGGAGATTCTGAGAGGATTTTGGGGGGATTTTGGGGGTTTTGGGGGGTTCAGGGGGGATTACGGGGGTCTGAGGGGATTTTGGGGGGGTCTGAGGGGATTTTGGGGGGGTCTGGGGGAGATTTTGGGGGAATTTCAAGGATTTGGGGGGGGGTCTGACAGGGATTTTGGGGGCTCTGGGGGTGGTCTTTGGGTGGTTGTGGGCGTGTCTGTGTCTCAGTGGGCGTGTCCGTGTATCAATGGGTGTGTCAGTGGGCGTGGCCCTGGCTCAGTGGGCGTGTCCTGTCCCACAGGTGGGGTGGGGGTGCAGCTGCCGCCCCTCCCCCCCGAGTTCCTGCAGGCGGTGGCGCATCAGATCACGCAGCAGGCGATGGCGGCCGCGGCCTCTGCGGCCACAGGTGAGTGACCACTGACCACTGAGTGACCACTGAGTGACCACTGACTGTTAGTGACCATCACTGACCCGTACTGACCATCACTGACCATCACTGACCATCAGATCACGCAGCAGGCGATGGCGGCCGCGGCCTCTGCGGCCACAGGTGAGTGACCACTGAGTGACCACTGACCATTAGTGACCATCACTGACCATTGCAGGTCAGCCCGTGGGGGGGTTCCAGGCCCCCGCCCGCGTGGTCACTGACCATGAGTGACCATCACTGACCATTAATGACCTTGAGTGACCATCACTGACCATCAGTGACCCTCACTGACCATCACTGACCGTCCCTGTCCATCCCCAGGCCAGCCCGTGGGGGGGTTCCAGGCCCCCGCCCGCGTGGTCACTGACCATGAGTGGCCACTAATGACCATGAGTGACCATCACTGACCATCAATGACCTTGAGTGACCATCACTGACCATCAGTGACCCTCACTGACCATCACTGACCGTCCCTGTCCGTCCCCAGGCCAGCCCGTGGGGGGGTTCCAGGCCCCCGCCCGCGTGGTCATCGCCCGGCCCTCGGCCCCTCCCCCACGCCCCACCCACCCCGGGGCCCCCCAGGCCGGGGGCGGAGCCGTGAGTGGGGGAGGGGCCGGGATGGGGCTGGGGGCGTGGTTTGGGGGTCCGGGGAGGGGCTGGGATGGGGGGGCGTGGTTTGGGGTCCATTGGGAGGGGCTGGGGGCGGGGATCGGGGGCGTGGTTTGGGGGGGGGTCCATGAGGGGCTGGGGGCGTGGTTTGGCGTCCATGGGGGGAGGGGCTGGGGACGTGGTTTGGCGTCCATGGGGGTGGGGGAGGGGCTGGGGGCGTGGTTTGGGGGTCCGTGGGGGAGGGGCTGGGGGCGTGGTTTGGGGGTCCGTGGGGGAGGGGCTGGGGGCGTGGTTTGGGGGGACGGGGGAGGGGATGTTGGGGTGTTTTGGGGGATGGGATATTCGGGATATTTGGGGGTTTTTGGGGGATTTTTGGGTGTTTTGGGGTCCCTGGGGGGGACGGGGGGGTATCGGTGATGGGGGAGGGGCACTGGGGTACTTTGGGGTGCCCCCCTGACCCCCCCGTGCCCCCCCCAGGCCCCTGGGGGGGCGTCGCTGGCGCAGGTGATCAGCGGGCTGGTGGGGCAGCTCCTGATGCAGCCCCTGGTGCTGGGTGAGTGCACTGGGGGCAAACTGGGGCAGACTGGGGCAAACTGGGGGGGACTGGGACAAACTGGGGGGAACTGGGACAAACTGGGGGGGACTGGGGCAAACTGGGGGGGACTGGGGGGAACTGGGATCAAACTGGGGGGGACTGGGACAAACTGGGACAAACTGGGGCAAACTGGGGGGGACTGGGGGGAACTGGGAGGGACCGGGATCAAACTGGGATCAAACTGGGACAAACTGGGACAAACTGGGATCAAACTGGGGGGGACTGGGACAAACTGGGATCAAACTGGGATCGAACTGGGATCAAACTGGGGGGGACTGGGACTGGGACAGCTCCTGATGCAGCCCCTGGTGCTGGGTGAGTGAAGGCAAACTGGGACAGACTGGGACAAACTGGGACAGACTGGGACAGACTGGGATCAAACTGGGGGGGACTGGGAAAGGGTTGAAGGCGGAATTGGGGTTACTGGTTGTTACTGGGAGGGACTGGGAGGGAGGAGTTTAAACTGGTTCATGCTGGGCTGGAGTGGGAGGGGGTTCGGTTAAACCGGGGGAGACCGTGAGGGGCTTGGGGAGGAACTGGTTCGTACTGGTTCGTACTGGTTCGTACTGGTTCGTACTGGTTCGTACTGGTTTGTACTGGGATGGGCTGGTTTACACTGGTTTGTATTGGGAGGGGCTGGGGGCGTGGCCTGTTTTGCATTCCGGCGCTGGCCACGCCCCTGACCCCTCCCCCTCTCTCCCCTCCCCCAGCCCAGGGCGGCTCCTCGGCCCCCCCCGCCCCCCCCACCCCAAACTCCGCCCCCTCCTCAGCCCAAGCCACGCCCCCGACTCCGCCCGGCCCCGCCCCCCCTCCAGGAGGAGCCCCGGGAGGTCCCGATGGCTCCGCCCCCGCCCCACCCCCAACGGCCACGCCCAGCGCGGGGGGCGGGGCCGAGGCTCAGCCACGCCCCCTGGTGGGGCTGCTGGGGGGGCTGCTGGGGGCGGGGCCAGCGCCGCTGGTGGGCGTGGCCGTGCCCGGGAACAGCCCCCTGCTGGAGGGCGTGGCCGAGCTGCTGCAGGTGGGCGGGGCCACGGGGTGATTAATGAAAGGGCGGGGCTTGGGAAGGGGGTGGTGCTAAGTGTGGGGAGGGCGGGGCTTCTGTAAGGGGTGGGGATGAAAATGGGGTGGAGCTTAAAATGGGTGGGGCCTCAAAGGGTGGGCGGTTAAAAGGGGTGGAGCCTATTATGGATGGGACTGAAGTGGGCGGGGCCTCAAAGGTGGGGCGTCATAGGGTGGGGCTTTAAAGGGGTGGAGCTTTAAGGGACATGCTTAGAAGGGGTGTGGCTTAAATGGGGTGGGACTTAAAGGGGTGGGGCTTGAAAAGGGTGGAGCTAAAATGCAAGGGCTTTAAAGGGGTGGGGCCTAAATGGGTGTGGCTTTAAATGGGTGGAGCTTAAAAGAGGTGTGGCTTCAGATGGGTGGGGCTACAGAGATGAGCTTTACAGGGGTGTGGCTCAAAGGGGTGGAGCTTTAAATAGGCGCCTGAAGGGGGATTTTAAGGGGGCGGGGCTTTAAATGGGTGTGGTTGAAATGGGCGTGTCCTGCCCGGCCACACCCCTGACCCCTCCCCCATTTCCCCCCACAGGCCGCCCAGCCCAGCCCCGCCCCCTCCACCCCCGAAGCCCCTCCCACCTCCTCCTCCGACCCCTCCCCCACCTCCACCACCACCGCCCCTCCCCCTTCCCCCCCCCTCCCCCCCCTCCTCCCCCTCCCCAAACCACCGAGGGCGGCCCCGCCCCCCCCTCCTCCGGAGGCCCCGCCCCCCCTGGCGGAAGCCCCGCCCCCCCTGGCGGAAGCCCCGCCCCCGGCGCGGGGGAGCCGCTGCCCCCCGAGTTCTTCACGAGCGTCCTGCAGGGGGTGCTGAGCTCCATGCTGGGACCCCTGGGCGCGCCCCCCAGCGGGCCCCCCGAGAGCATCGCGGCCTTCCTGAGCCGCCTGAGCGGCACCCCCGGGCTGCTGGAGGGCTCCCCGGGGCCTGACGGTGAGAATTGATTGATTATTGATCGGTTATTGATCGGTTATTGATTGGTTATTGGGGGGTTATTGGGGGTTCGGGGCCCCCCGAGAGCATCGCGGCCTTCCTGAGCCGCCTGAGCGGGACCCCCGGGCTGCTGGAGGGCTCCCCGGGGCCTGACGGTGAGAATTGATCGGTTATTGATCGGTTATTGATGGGCTATTGATCAGTTATTGATTGGTTATTGATCGGTTATTGATGGGTTACTGATGGGTTATTGATCGGTTATTGATCAGTTATTGATCGGTTATTGATGGGTTATTGATCAGTTATTGATGGGTCATTGATGGGTTATTGATTGGTTATTAATTGGTTATTGATGGGTTATTGATTGGTTATTGATGGGTTATTGATGGGTTATTGATGGGTTATTGATCGGTTATTGATCAGTTGTTGATGGGTTATTGATCGGTTATTGATTGGTTATTGATGGGTTATTGATCAGTTATTGATGGGTTATTGATGGGTTTTTGATGGGTTATTGATGGGTTATTGATCGGTTATTGATGGGTTATTGATTGGTTATTGATTGTTTATTGATTGGTTACTGGGGGGTTTTTCCCAATTCCAGGGTTTTTCGGGGCCCTTTTGGCGCTCATCTGCCAGCGCCTCTCCGTGGTGGACATTTATCCCGTTTCCCCATTATTTTTTCTCCGTTTTTCCCCAATTCCAGGGTTTTTCGGGGCCCTTTTGGCGCTCATCTGCCAGCACCTCTCCATGGTGGACGTGGTGCTGCTGCTGCACGGGCGCTGCCAGCCCCTGGCCCGGCTGCAGCCGCTGCTGCGCCGCTGCTTCCGCCAGCGCTACCTGGGGGGCCGGGACCCCACGGACGCCAACGTCAGGGTGAGGGACCCCAAAATCACCCCAAAATCACCCTGAGCTTCCTGGGACCCCCAAAACCCCCCAAAATCCCCCCAAAATCCCCCTGAGCCGCTGCTGCCGTCAGCGGTGCCTGGGGGGCAGAGACCCCACGGACGCCAACATCAGGGTGAGGGACCCCCAGAACCACCCCAAAATCCTCCTGAATCACCCCAAAATCACCCCAGAATCCTCCTGAATCACCCCAAAATCACCCAGAGCTTCCTGGGACCCCAAAACCCCCCAAAATCCCCCCAAAATCCCCCTGAGCCGCTGCTGCCGTCAGCGGCGCCTGGGGGGCCGGGACCCCAAGGATGTGAGGGTGAGGGACCCCAAAATCACCTTAATTCACCCCAAAATCATCCTGAATCACCCCCAAAATCCCGGAGAGACCCCTGAGCCTCCTGAAACCCCCAAAACCCCTCTGGGACCCCCAAGGACCCCCCAATTTCTGACCGTGCCCCCTCCCCAGGCGGCCACGCACAACCTGATCATGGGGCTGGAGGGGTTCATCCGCGAGAGCTTCGTGAGTGGGGGGCTTGGGGGGGCTTTGGGGGGTTTTGGGGGGGTTTTGGGGGGGTCCTGGGGGGGTCCTGAGGGGGTTTTGGGGGGTCCTGGGGGGGCTTTGGGGGTGTTCTGGGAGGGTCCTGGCGGACTCTGGGGGGGCTGAGTCGGGGATTTGGGGGCCCCTGGGAGGGTCTTGGGGGGATCCTGGTGGGTCTCGGGGCTCTGTGGATGCTCGGGGGGGTTCAGGGGGGGTCTCTGAGACCCCTCCCCAATTTCCAGGCCGGGGCGAGGGTGGCCGACGGCGTGGACATCACGCACACCAACGTGGGGTTTGGGGGGATTTGGGGGGCTCAGGGGATCATGATGGGTCTCGGGGCTCTGTGAGGGGTCTGGGGGCGCTCAGGGGGTCTCTGAGACCCCTCCCCAATTTGCAGGCCGGGGTCAGGGTGGCCGACGGCGTGGACATCACGCGCACCAACGTGGAGTTCCTGCGCGAGCAGTTCAACCGCATCGCGCTGCACGTGCTGCGCTGCCAGGGTACCCCGCAGTGGGGAGGGGGCTTCGGGGCTCCTGGGGGGGCTCGGGGCTACTGGGGAGCTCCTGGGGGGTTTCTGGGGGGGTTTGGGGGGCGTTTTTGGGGGGCTCCTAGGAGAGATTGGGGGATCTTTGGGGGTCTCTGGGGGGTCCCTGTGGTTCCTGGGGGGTCCCTGAAATCCCCGATATCCCTGGGGGTCTCTGGGAGGTCGCTGTGATTATGGGGAGGGGTCTCTGGGGGTCTCTGACGCCCCCTCCCCATCACAGACCGGGGCCTGTTCGAGGGCCTGGGGGGATCATTGGGGGTCCCAGGGGGTCCCTGCGATCCTGGGGGGTCTTTGGGGGGGTCTCGGGGTGTTTTTTGGGGGTCCCTGTGATTATGGGGAGGGGTCTCTGAAGTGCTGCCCCCTCCCCATCCCAGACGGCTCCTTCGGTCCCCCGCCTGCTGGAGCTCTGCAACCGGGGCCTGTTCGAGTGCCTGGCGCTGAACCTGCACTGCCTGCGGGGGGAGCGGGGGGGCGCTGGGGGCGCTCATCAGCGACCGCATCGTGAGTGCGACCCCAGACCCAAATCAGTAACCCCCCCCAGACCCAAATAACCCCCCCTGACACAGCCGGGGGGCTCACAGAGACCCCAGACCCCAATAACACCCATTGATCCACGGGCGCTGCCTGCGGGGGGCGCTCATCAGCGACCGCATCGTGAGTGAGACCCCAGACCC
The DNA here is from genome assembly GCF_027887145.1 of Ammospiza caudacuta. Lineage (NCBI taxonomy): Eukaryota > Metazoa > Chordata > Aves > Passeriformes > Passerellidae > Ammospiza > Ammospiza caudacuta. The sequence goes on along the minus strand of NC_080625.1, from coordinate 360,167 downwards.
AAATCAATAACCCCCCCGACCCACCCAAATGGGGCTGGGGGCTCACAGAGACCCCCCTGAACCTGCACTGCCTGAGGGGGGCGCTGGGGGCGCTCATCAGCGACCGCATCGTGAGTGCGACCCCAGACTCAAATCACAGCCGTTGGTACAGCCTGGAGGGACCCCAGACCCAAATCGGAGTCCCTGATGTACCGGGGAGGGGCTGGGGAGCTCACAAGGACCCCAGACCCACATTGGGGGTGTATCTGGGGGTCTCTGGGTACCCCTGACCCCCATTTGCCCCCCAGCGCCGTCTCCCGGCCGATGTGCCCCCCCCGCCCTGGTTGGGTGACCCCAGACCCAAATTGGGGGTATCTGGGGGGTGTTCAGGGGGTATTTAGGGGATATTTTGGGGGGTGTTTTGGTGCCCCCTGACCCTCATTTTCCCCCATTTCTGCCCCCCAGCGCCGTCTCTGGGCCGACGTGCCCCCGTCCCTGGTGGGCTGGCTCACGGCCGTGGTGGGGCTGTGCCCCCAGACCCAAATTGGGGGTAGCTGGGGGGTACTTTGGGGATATTTTGGGGAGTCCTGACCCCCATTTTGCCCCCCTGACCCCCATTTCTGCCCCCCAGCGCCGTCTCTCGGCCGACGTGCCCCCGTCCCTGGTGGGCTGGCTCACGGCCGTGGTGGGGCTGCGGCTCCAGGCCGTGCTGGAGCAGATGCCCGTGACCCCCGAGCAGGTGCTGCCCTACGTGAGGCACCTGGGGGAGCCCCCCGAGCCGGCCCCGCCCCGACAGGTGAGCGGGACCCCCCCCAGATTAACCCCAAACCCGGCAGGTGAGTGAGACCCCTCCTCAAATCCCCTGGGCCAACAGCTGAGTGCAGACCCCTCCCCAAAAACTCCTAAACCCGTCAGGTGAGTGGGGACCACTCCTCAAAAACCCCCACAGCCCCGCCCACAAATCCACAGCCCCGCCCACAGAGCCCCCACCCCATCAGGTGAGCTTAGCCCCGCCCCCTGGCCACACCCTTATAACCCCACCCCAGCTGTGACTCCACCCAATAGAAGCCCCACCCACTCATTAGCCCCACCCATTTATAAGCCCCACCTCCCCTGAGCTGGCTCCGCCCATCCCTGCAGCCACACCCTCCCCATATAAGCCCCGCCCCTTTGCTAAGCCCCGCCCCTCTGGCCCCACCCACAGGCACAGCCCGAGGAGCCAATGGAGGTGCAGGAGGCGGAGCCAC